>NC_091297.1:25572772-25597772 GCF_038502225.1 Cherax quadricarinatus
GTGTTTGTGTGTGTGTGCTTGTGTGTGTGTGTGTGTGTGTGTGTGTGTGTGTGTGTGTGTGTTTGTGTGTGTGTGTGTGTTTGTGTGTGTGTGTTTGTGTGTGTGTGTGTGTGTGTGTGTGTGTGTGTGTGTGTGTGTGTGTGTGTGTGTGTGTGTGTGTGTTTGTGTGTGTGTGTGTGTTTGTGTGTGTGTGTTTGTGTGTGTGTGTGTGTGTGTGTGTGTGTGTGTGTGTGTGTGTGTGTGTGTGTGTGTGTGTGTGTGTGTGTGTGTGTGTGTGTGTGTGTGTGTGTGTGTGTGTGTGTGTGTGTGTGTGTGTGTGTTGTGTGTGTGTGTGTGTGTGTGTGTGTGTGTGTGTGTGTGTGTGTGTGTGTGTGTGTGTGTGTGTTTGTGTGTGTGTGTGTGTGTGTGTGTGTGTGTGTGTTTGTGTGTGTGTGTTTGTGTGTGTGTGTGTGTGTGTGTGTGTGTGTGTGTGTGTGTGTGTGTGTGTGTGTGTTTGTGTGTGTGTGTGTGTGTGTGTGTGTGTGTGTGTGTGTGTGTGTGTTTGTGTGTGTGTGTTTGTGTGTGTGTGTGTGTGTGTGTGTGTGTGTGTGTTTGTGTGTGTGTGTGTGTTTGTGTGTGTGTGTTTGTGTGTGTGTGTGTGTGTGTGTGTGTGTGTGTGTGTGTGTGTGTGTGTGTGTGTGTGTGTGTGCAAGACAAACCAAGGGGTGTGGAAATCTTTAGCTCAAGTACTTTCACACTTCTCAGTGTCATCATGAGCTGTGCAGTGTTGCGACGGCAGCAACAAGAGAAGTAGGGTAAGCTTTCAGGGTTTTTAACGTTATTTGATCTGTTCCCAGCAGTTAGAAGCTTGGGGCAGGCTATTAACTGTCTTCTAGTAATTTTCATCTTGGTATCTACAAACTACGAGGCCTACTCCACCTGACCCCATATGGGGTTGGGTATGGAGGGGAAGACCGGTGTGTGGTTGGCATCTCGCTTGCCTCTCAGATTCTGGCTAGTGCCTACATACTAACATTCTCACTACCATACTCTGAAAACTTACCGTACTTTTCTTGTTGCTGCCTTTGCAACATTGCACAGCTCCTAATGATGCACTGAAAAGTGTGAAAGTACTTGAACTAAAGATTTTCACCCCCCCCCCCCCGTGGCTTGTCTTTCATTGTCACGAAAGCGCTTAGAATTTCTCTATTCTTTCACAGTGGTTGTTTTGCATATTCTGAAATCACCTGTTTACTGTGATCTTATTGTGTGTGTGTATATATATGTGTGTGTTTGTGTGAAGTATAAATTCTGTACC
Source organism: Cherax quadricarinatus (assembly GCF_038502225.1). Classification (NCBI taxonomy): domain Eukaryota; kingdom Metazoa; phylum Arthropoda; class Malacostraca; order Decapoda; family Parastacidae; genus Cherax; species Cherax quadricarinatus. The sequence goes on from NC_091297.1 coordinate 25,574,070, forward strand.
AATATAGACATTCGTGGAAACAAAGACACTGAAACGAGGAAAATCCTTTATAAGGTTTCACGCGGCCATGGGTAAGAAAACTTCACGAAAGTCTATGCTAACCTATGGCGTCATAATTCTAAAACCTCTAGGTCTGAAGTTTTTCTTGATATCACAAATATATCATAATTTAGTTTCTGATATACGCACTAACATTGTCTATTTACTTATTGGTTGTCACCGGGGAAATATATGCTGGTGGGTCACAATAAATCCAAAGTTTTGCAGATAACTGGTGCGTTATATAAGCAAATTAGAAATAAAATATACAAAATTGTGCGACTCATACGATTGTGTTTGCTGGACGTGCACCCAGCAGTGAAAGCCTTGAAAACATTACAGTTCATCCGTTTAGTCTCAATGTTTAGTCTCAGTTTCCTGTCTACCACCGGTCCTAAATACTGTGTAAAACTCTTTCACCATGATAAACTGTTGGTTACTGTTCCCTTGAGACCAACCTGACCTCTTGCCTGCTCCTAACACCCTTTCTCTAGGCTCTAGGGTACTGACGAGACTGTACAAGCTACGAAATAATGATGAGATTGTGTTGTCTAGGCTACCTTCTCAGTTGAACGAGGTAACAACGAACTCTTGCCGAGTTCTGCTGAGCACTGTGATTTAACACCAATGCAGCCATGTGATACTTGGTGACCTATCTTCCTCATGTGAATTAATTATTCCTGGAATGACTTTCTATTTATCCTCCTCTCTTCTATTCCCTCTCAGGAAATTGAAATACGTTGAAGTTTAACTTGAAAAAATGACTTAATGAAAGAGTCCTTGGGGTATGTTAATTGCATGTTAATTTCCAACTTTCATCTGTTAGATATCCTACGCAGCCAACGTCTTCATTAATGGAAATAAGTTTTTGCTTACTTCTTGCAGGTAAGTTGTACCAACAACTGAAATGTAAGTGAAGAGGCCAACTTTCTGATGTGCACGTATAAATATGTACATGTATATATCTCTGTATATTTGTTCGTAAATCCCAATCTGTGATTTCAAATAAGGGCTACAGTCATGCAGTCCCGCCCTCTTCAATAATTTTTTGTGCAACACCTCTTGAAGCTACGTCCACTCGTCAACCCACTATGAAGTCGCTAGTCACCAACACAGACAGCTTTAATAGTAAACAACTGACGTTTAATAAACAAGTGTGTGTGTGTGTGTTCACCAAATTGTGGTTGCAGGGGTCGATTCGTATCTTTTGCCTCCGCCTCTTCACTGGTCGCTACTGGGTCACTCTCTCCCTGCTCCATGAGCTTTGTCATACTTTTTCATAAAGCTATGTATGAATCCTGCCTCCATCCACTTCATTACTTTCCAGACTATTCCACTTCCTGACAACTCTATGACTGAAGAAATATTTCCTAACATCCCTGTGACTCATCTGAGTCTTTAAGTTCCAATTGAGACCTCTTGTTGCTGTGTCCCATCTCTGGAACATCCTACTTCTGTCAACCATGTCGATTCCTCTCAGTATTTTATATGTCGTTAACTCTCTTGTCCTCCAGTGCCGTCAGGTCGATTTCCCTCAATCTCTCTTCGTAGGATATGACCCTTAGCTCCAGGACTAATGTCGTTGCAAACCTCTGCACTTTCTCTAACTTCCTGACGTGCTTGGATAAGTGTGGGTTCCAAATTTGTGTTGCATACTCTATTATGGGCCTGACGTCCACGGTGTACAGAGTCCTGAACGATTCCTTACTGAGATGTCGGAATGCTAGTCTCACGTTTGTCAGGCATCCATATGCTGCAGCAGTTATGTGGTTGATGTGCGCCTCAGGAGATATGCTCGGTACTATACTAACTCCAGAGATCTTTTTCCTTGAGTGAGGTTTGCAGTCTTTGGTCCCCTACACTGTACTCTGTCTGCGGTCTTCTTTACCTTCCCTAATCTTCATGATTTTGCATTTGGTGGTGTTGAACTTGGTGGGGTTGCAGTCCTGCCTGGTCTTCCTCCGACTGAATGCTCCTCATTAACATTAATTTCACATCGTCTGCAAACAGGGACACTTCTGAATCTGTGTACTCACCTAATTGTGGTTGCAGGGGTCGAGACTTAGCTCCTGGCCCCGATGTGCGTGTGTATGTGTGTGTGTGTGTGTGTGTGTGTGTGTGTGTGTGTGTGTGTGTGTGTTTCATTCCAATCAATTATAAATGTAAAAGTTTCAGCATCAACCAGTCACAGAGGGCTTCCATTTTTGTTGTCTGGCAAACGAAGCGCACCAGAAACCAATCTTGATTTACTATCAGATAACCATAACATCGCATCTCTCACATGTTTTGAGGTGTAAGATATATCCTAAAGCAACCTAGAGGACCCGTCCCATATCAGCTGATAAGATCGTATAATCTTTCAGGCGTGGAGGCGCCTGAACCTATCACCACATATTCGACGCGACCTCGAAGCCGACAAAAAGAGACTTTCAGGGAATACCAACTCGGTGCCGCACGAGTCCCCCGGGAGTCATCTCACAGTGTCGTTATAGACGCAGCAAATGGAAGGTGTCTCGCCTCGCTGCAGAGTCATCCACCAGGCACTAGTGAGGACAGAAGGATTCTGCCTCATACTTACGTAGTGTGAGGCTTCGCTTCGAGCCTGTCAAGCCTTAAACTAAATTAGTAATACTAGTCCTCCTTGAGTGTGGGGACGGAATGGCTCTACCACACACCTACGATGTATGGGGAAAGATCGAACGAGACAAGACTTGTATATGGTAGATAATACTAGTTCTGCCTTGTACACAGAATGCTTCTGAAGTCTGAGAGTGAGCGTAGTGTCTGTCAAGATTTATACAGGGGCGGGAACGAAAATGACCCTACAAATGCTCAACATTGTTTAATTATTGCAGTTCTTCTCTAACTACTTGGATTCTGCCATACCTTCATTCGAAACTACTTGCCTCCATAGCTCATATAACTTCTAAACCTCTTCTTTTGAGTTTTGCTATTTTTCCCAACCCCTCCTAAGGAAACTTCCCTTTGATACTAAACTGTAAACATGTTTTCCAGTATTCGTTTTTCAGTCCTTTCAGCGAGTCTCCGCTTTCTGTTCATGCATCAAAATTTAGTTCCACCTTCATGCATCACTGCATTTATTAGCGTTTTAGTTAAAACAATTTTAGACGGCAATTTAACTTAACCAAACAGTCATATCCAGAGGCGGATCTACTATGAAACTAATGAAGCTTAAGCTTCAGGGTCCCTAATCCCCGAGGGGCCCAAGAAGCGACTTCAGTTCACAGTGCTTAAAATTTTTGGGTCTTCTGTATGAGAAGGGGTTGCGAAGGGCCCCCCATATCAGTTTAGGCTTCAGGGGGCCCCAAAAATGTAGGTAAGCCACCGGTCACATCTAACCTAATTTAACCCATCCTAATTTAACCTAACCGAATCAAACCAACGTAAAGTATGAAGAGAAAGTAGCTTTAAAAGTGGTTGCCACTGTATACTCCATTTTTTACTACCATTTTTTTGTGTTGTTTACACAAAAAAATGGATTTGTTATCCAACTATTCGACGGTTATGTTATAGTTTCTCATCATCGACATCATGCTCAGCCCTTCTAGGGCAGGGTAGGTGCCTGAGCCAGAGCTTGCAGCTCACAAGACTGCCATTCTCATTAGCCCCCTTGGGGCGGGGATGGCAGACCAGAGAGGCCTAGCTTGTGGCTAGGCATGGGGACAGTGGGTCCCAAAGATGAGGAGGCACTTGTGCCTCCTCCCATGGGAGACTTAGGTCTCAGACACTCCCAAGATAGGGAGGCAAGGCCGGGCCACCACTTGGAAAAGGCCCAGGCCGGGAGAATACCGGCGAATCTTTAATAATAGTAATAATAGTTATAGTTTACCACCGCATCCTGTGCGCTTCTCAAAATTTCCATTTTAACATCATCAGGAAACACTTTTTCCTGACTGATATCCGTCACTTATTTCTCTATATGGTTTGTAAAACCCAGCTCACCATTTCTCAAACTGTTTTGGTGTGCTGTGAGGATTTTTCTCGTGTTCATTCAGCGTTTTTGTTAAAATCGTTTCTGCTATCGCAGCATTCTGGAATTTTTATTCATCAGACATAGACGCCTAGTAAATTATTAAGTCACATGTACAACAATTAGGGAGCTTATCTGTAAAGATGGGTAAATACTGTACATGAGTTTCACTCATCATAATGAGGCAAGTTAAAGCAGAACTGTGTAGAGAATCTGCCTTACACGTATTAAAGTTCTTTTAACCCTTTTGGGTTACACACACACACACACACACACACACACAGAGGCGTCCATACGTGCCACTATCCCTCCCTCTCCCTACCTCCCCTCCCCCTCTCTTCCCCTCACCCTCTCCCCCTCCCCCTCTTCCCCTCCCCCACTCCCTACCTCCCTCCGCCCTCTGTCCCTTCCCCTGCTTCACACAAACCTACATACACACACACACACACATACACACACACACACACAAACTCAGACAAGCACACATCACAAACAACTACACAGAATTACATAAGCTTTTCATTCTGTGGCAATTAAAAAAAAAAGGGTTGCCAGAGAGCAGGACAGAAAACCAGGGGACTGGAGGATGAGTCTGGGAAGGAAGATTGGGCAGCAGAGCTCATAAAAATGGAACGTGTGTGGGGAAGGAAGCTAGAAGAGCTTAGCATGAAAATGGAGGAGAGGATAACTACAGAGAGCAGGAAGTGGGAGATGCAAGCCACAGCAGTAGAGGCTAAGATACAGAGATTAGAAGAGAAATTGAAAAATCTCAAACAGCCTATAGAACTAAAGTGCAATGCGAGCATGACAACAGAAACTACTACCTCAGCCACTAATGAGAGGACTGTAGGGAATGAAGAAGTGAAACTGTATACTGGCCCTATCAGACCATCATAAAGCCCGAAAAATTTAGAGGAACACATATGGAACAATCAAGGAGACTGTAGAAAAGGACAGAGCTAAGCTATACATAGAGGCCCTAACAGACCACAGTGGTGCCCAGGGAAAGCTGAGAAGGGAAAATGACAGACCACTGGGCCCAGAGACAACAGACAGTGAAGAGATTGAAGAAAGGCAAGCTACTATGCAGGCAACTAAATCGAATCAGGGGATACATAAGGATATGCAGTGGGAGAATGAAAAGGATAGATCAGTCTTTTTTATGAGCTCCAGGAAAATGAAAAGGAAACTTACAAAACAAGAAGACAAGAGAAAAAAGCAATTGAAAGGTTCATGAAAGCGATAGGAAAAGACGACATGACCCAGCTGGTAAATTTTCTGAGAATAGGGGGAGTTTGCAAAAGGAAGAGACTGGCCAAAGTGATTTTCAAGGCAGAATCAACTCAAAACAGGAACCTGCAGGAGAAACCATGACTAAGGGACATGTCAGCATACTGGAGGATGTATCTCGACTGTGACAAAACATGAGAAGAAAGGAAGAAACTGAAGGAGAGGGTACAAAGATGAAAGGAGGAAAGATAGGCAAAGATGAAGATAGACAGGAGAACCCAGACTCAGGAGGAAGATCAAATACAACTTCACAACCGCCTACAGAAGCCCTCCAACCAAGACAACCCTAATGCAACCAAACATTCTAACCCAAATCACACATGCCGTACCCAATGCCCCCACCAACTTCATTACATACTCCACCTTCACAGCAACCACCCATAGTTCTTCATCAGGTCTCCTGCTTCCCCAACCCTAAAGTACCCCCCAGACCACAGTTTTAAGAAAGAAGCTGAAGGTTTGGTATACAAATACAAATGAAATAAATGTGAGGAGTGGCATGAAAGAATCAAAGAGACATCCCCAGACATAAGAACATAAGAAAGAAGGAACACTGCAACAGGCCTACTGACCCATGCAGAGCAGGTCCATGTCCATGTCCCCCCCGGGTTAGCCCAATGACCCCCCCAGATTAGCCCAATGACCCACCCAGTCTGGTCACCTCCACTTAAGGATGGAGCACGGCACCAGACCCAGCAGCACAAGCTAGTCAGGTCTAACTTAAACCCATTCATGTATTTATCCAACCAATTTTTAAAACTACCTGAATAACTGTACTCGGGAGTTTGTTCCACTCCTGCACGACTCTATTACCAAACCAGTGCTTTCCTATATCCTTCCTGAATCTGAATTTTTCCAACTTGAAACCATTGCTGCGAGTCCTGTCTTGGCTGGAAATTTTCAGCACACTATTTACATCCCCTTTATTTATTCCTGTTTTCCATTTATACACCTCGATAATATCTCCCCTAATTCTTCGCATTTCGGGAGAATGCAGATTCAGGGCCCTCAGTCTATCCTCATAGGGAAGATTTCTGATACATTGGATCATCTTTGTCATCCCCCTCTGTACATTTCCCAGAGTATTTATATCCATTCTATAATACGGTGACCAGACCTGAGCAGCATAGTCTAAATGAGGCCTAACCAAGGATATACAGAGTTGAAGAGCAACCCGAGGACTACTATTATTTATACTTCTAGATATGAAGCCAAGAATTCTGTTAGCTTTATTGCGAACACTAATGCACTGTTGTCTTGGTTTTAGATTACTGCTAACCAGAACTCCTAAATCTTTTTCGCAATCAGTAGTATTAAGATCTATATTATTTAGTTTATATGTGGCATGGTTATTTAACTGTCCAACATTTAGAACTTTGTATTTGCCAGTATTAAACTGCATCTGCCACTTCTCCGACCATTGCATCAGTCTATTCAAATCATCCTGGAGTGCTCTAGTGTCCTCCTTAGAATGAATTGGACGGCCTATTTTGGTGTCATCAGCAAATTTGCTCATGTCGCTATTTATTCCCTCATCTATGTCGTTTATGTAAATTGTAAACAACAACGGGCCCAACACTGACCCCTGAGGAACACCGCTTGTGACGTGCCCCCGTTCTGATTTCTCCCCATTTATGCAAACTCTCTGCTGCCTATTTGTCAGCCATGCCTCTACCCAGGAAAAAATTTCTCCTCCTATTGTGTGCCATAAGTTTCCTCAATAGCCTCTGATGTGGAACTCTATCGAAAGCCTTACTGAAGTCCATATACACAATATCATATTCATTACCATGATCTACCTCCTCAAACACCTTAGTGAGAAAAGTTAGTAAATTCGTAAGACAGGAACGCCCCTTTGTAAAACCGTGTTGAGATTCATTAATCAGTCTGTGCCTATCAAGATGGCTACGAATTGCTTCTGCAATTATTGATTCCATAAACTTTCCCACAATGGAGGTAAGGCTTATTGGTCTATAGTTCGAAGCCAAGGACCCGTCACCTGCCTTGTAAATAGGTATTACATTTGTCATTTTCCACTTATCAGGCACTATGCCAGTTTGTAGTGATATGTTAAAAAGATTAACCAAAAGTTCCTCTTTACATTCCTTTAACACCCTTGCAAACAGTTCATCAGGGCCTGGGGATTTGTTAGGTTTTAGTTTCTCTATTTGTCTGAGGACAATGCCACTAGTTACCGCAGTCGTACATAGTTTATTATCCAGTTCTACATAATCTATTATTTCAGGAATATCGCTAGTATTTTCCTGGGTGAAAACTGAGAGGAAGTAGGTATTGAGAATTTCACACATATCCTTATTACTGTCAGTGATCTGACCAGAGTTACTCTTAAGTGGGCCAGTCTTGTCCCTAATCTTACTTCTGTATACCTGAAAGAACCCTTTTGGGTTAGTCTTTGAATCCCTTGCGACCTTAGCCTCATAATCCCTTGTTGCTTTTCTTATTCCTTTATTTATTTCTCTCTTTAATTGAATATATTGATTTCTTAACTCTCCATCCCCTCTTTTGATACGCCTATATATGCCTCTCTTTTGACCAATGAGATTTTTTAATCTATTTTTCATCCGTTTGGGATCATTTTTCTTAGATCTAATTTCCCTACTCGAGCAAAAGTTGTCTGGGCAGCTAGAACTATGCTCTGAAAAACGTCATATTGGCAACCAAGATCACCTACCTGACCCATAGTCAGGACATCCCAATTTAGCCCACTCAGGTAATTTTTCAGTCCCATGAAGTCGGCCAAACGAAAATCTGGGACAGAGATTTGATTGCAGTTATCTGGGTAATTCCATGATATATTGAAACTAAGTGATTTATGATCACTTTCCCCAAGCTCGTCATTAACCTCAAGATTATTAATTAGTGAATCTTTGTTGGCAAGAACCAAGTCAAGCAGATTGTTTCCTCTAACTGGTTCTGTCACAACCTGTTCTAAAAAGCAATCCTGAACCGTATCAAGAAAGTCACTAGACTCAAGATTTCCTGTCATATTGTTCCAATCAGTTTGTCTAAAGTTAAAATCTCCCATTATCACAACATTTTCATATCTAGATGCCTTATGAAAGGCATCTCATCAGGATAACAGATGCAATCTTTCCACCCGGATATCAAATCCTGAGGAAAGATAGAGGGAGCAGAGGGGGTGGAGGAGTTGCACTGCTCATCAAAAGCCAGTGAGGACTTGAGGAAATCGAAGGAATGGATGGAATGGGGGAAGGGACTACATAGTAGGAGCAATCCAGTCCGAGGGCCATAGGGTGGTAATTGCTGTGATGTACAACCCGCCACAGAACTGCAGGGGGCCAAGAGAATACGAAGAGAACAACAGAGCATTGGTAGACATACTAGCTGAGGTGGCCAGAAGAGCTCACAAGGGTAGAGCAAAGTTACTGGTTGTGGGTGATTTCGATCACAAGGAAATTGGGAAAACCTGGAGGCCCATGGGGGTCCCGAAACATGGAGAGCCAAGATGATGGACGTGGTACTGGAAAACTTCATGCATCAACATGATGAGGATGAACCAACAAGACGTACTATTCACCTTGAGTAGTTCAGACTTCGAGGATATCACGTATGAAAGGCCCCTTGGAGCTAATGATCATGTGGTTCTGTGCTTTGAATACATAGTTGAGCTACAAGTGGAGAGGGTAGCAGAATAGGACAGAAGCCAAACCACAAAAGTGGGGACTATACAGGCATGAGGAACTTCCTGCAAGACGTTCAGTGTGAAAGAGAATTGGCAGGAAAACCAGCAAAAGAAATGAACTACATGATAACATAATGAAAGTAGGCAGAGGAGAGGTTTGTTTCCAAGGGAAACAGAAATGATGGGAAGACCAGAACGAGTCCTTGGTTCACCCAGAAGTGTAAGGAGACAAAAATTAAGTGCACTAGAGAATGGAAAAAGTACAGAAGACAAAGGACCCAGGAAAATAAAGAGACTAGTCGAAGAGCCAGAAACGAATATACACAAGTATGAAGAGAGGCTCAGTGACAATACGAAAATGACATAGCATCGAAAGTCAAGTCTGACCTGAAGCTATTATATAGCCACATCAGGAGGAAAACAACAGTCAAGGGCCAGGTAATCTGGTTGAGGAAGGAAGGTGGGAAGTTCACAAGAAATGACCAAGAAGTATGTGAGGAGCTCAACATGAGATTTAAAGAGGTATTTACAGTGGAGACAGGAAGGACTCCAGGAAGTCAGAATAGGGAGATACACCAACAAGGTATGCACCCACAAGTGCTGAATGAAATACACACAACTGAGGAAGAACCGGATATCTCTCCCATCTCTCCGTGGGTCCTTAGAGAGAGAGCAGAAATGCTGTGTATGCACTAGCAAAAATCCTCAACACATCCATTGAAACTGAACAACTACCTGAGGTATGGAAGATGGCAAATGTAATCCCAATTTTTAAGAAAGGAGACAGACACTCAGAAGTGTGCCTGTTTGCAGATGATGTAAAGCTAATGAGGAGAATTAAATCGGATGAGGATCAGGCAGGACTACAAAAATATCGGGACATGTTACAAGCCTGGTCCAGCAACTGCCTTCTTGAATTTAACCCCTCAAAATGAAAAGTCATAAAAATCGGAGAAGGGCAAAGAAGACCGCAGAGTATAGTCTAGGTGGCCAAAGACTGCAAACCTCACTGAAGGAAAAAGATCGTGGGGTGAGTATAATACCGAGCACATCTCCTGAGGTGCATATCAACCAGATAACTGCTGCAGCATATGGGCGCCTGGCAAACCTAAGAATAGCGCTCCGACACCTCAATAAGGAATCGTTCAAAACTCTGTACACCGTGTACGTCAGGCCTGTACAGGAGTATGCAGCACCAGTTTGGAATCCACACCTGGTCAAGTACGTCAAGAAATTACAGAAAGTGCAAAGGTTTGCAACAAGACTAGTCCCAAAGTAAAAGGAATGTTTTACGAAGAAAGGTTAAGGGAAATCGGCCTGACTACACTGGAGGACAGGAGGATTAAGGAAGACATGATAACGACATCCATTGCTGCGAGTCCGGTCTTGGTTGGATACTTCTAGCGCATTAATTATAGCCTTTATTCATTTTTTCCATTTATACATCTCAGTCATATCCCCCTTAATTTTACGCTTTTCTTATATTATTGCTAGCATTATTATTATAAAGGAAGCACTAAACAGACAAGGGTCACACAGCTACGCTTTTCTGGAGAGCGCAGAATCAGTGCCATTAGTGTATCCTCGTAGGAAAGATTTTTGATACATAGGATCAACTTTGTCATCCTTCTCTCTATGTTTACGAGCCCATTTATGTTCAGTCTGTAATAAGGTGACCAGAATTGTGCAGCATAATCTAAATGAGCCCTAACTTCGTTGAAATCATGTTGCTTAGTTCTGGTCACCGTATTACAGAATGACGTATCAGAAATCTTTCCTACGAGATTAGACTGAGAGCACTGATCTGTCCGTCTTGTTGTGTAGAAGCTGTCTTCTCGCTGTCCACAGAGTGAAACCAAGTGACAACTTTCCCCTTGTATAACAACCAGGCCGCCCAAATCCCTATGGTGATGAAAGCTCTGCTAAGATAACTGATCTGTCCAGTCCGGGTCCAGGCGAGAGATGAGTCCTCTTGCTCTGTTCTCTATTCTGTGAAGAAGTTAAAGATAAGACGCGGGGCAGGCAATCCACGAAAGTGGAGCATACTCAAGGAGTGAACATACTTGTGCTTAATAGTCTTGCAGCCTCTACCGTCGAGCAGATGCAATATACGTCTAAGTGCTGTAAACGTCCTGGATGCTTTGTTTGCAAAATTTACAGTGTGCTTCTTCATAGTCAGTTTCGAAACAAATTTCAAACTCATCCACTTCATGGTTCCTAGGAACCTTCATGAATTGTTATCTCATGAGGAAATGTGACCTACCATCATTTATCCCAGGCTGATACAGCTGTAAGATGGTTGTTGATGTAACTTAGAGCGGCTGGCATTTCCTCTCTTGTATAAGTAAATGTCAGAGTACTGTCGTCTGCATATACATGGCATTTTGGGATGAGCTGAAGTAGGTCATTAAAGTTTACATTCCATAACAATAGACCAAGTACACTTCCCTGTGAAACACTTGCACCAATGCTAGCCGACAGGATGCTGACAGACTGGCTCCTCTTGATTGTGTTCAGTATGTGTTGATGGACGTGTAAAGTGTCTACCCTTGAAACAGGTAGGACACCGTGGCAGTGAGTAGGACGTAGCTCTATGGTCTTGTATAAGGCATAAAGCCATCTGCTGGGCAGAGACAGTAGTAGCTGGGTGGGTGGTGTGTGTGTTCACCAATTCTGAGATCCTGCTGGCTTGTTCTGAAATCATATCTCTAAAGAACTGGTGATCCTGCCTGTCAAGTTCCTTTTTCTTACGACACTGGTCCTCCTGATGTCCCATCTCGTGGCAGTAATTGCACCTGGTACCTCGCAGGCAATTATTAATGGTGTGCCCCCTCCGGTGACAGAGTGAGCACTGCCTAGGTGCCTGGGAGGGTGGACTCCTATTTCCTGTACCTCCTGTGTTTCGCTGCGATTTCTCTGGGTTCTGCCGCTGATGAGCCTGATGATTATATACCGGGTGAGAATTTTCCCGGGACTGTCTGTTAGGTGAGATGTCTGTGGGTGTTTACCTCCTTCTCTTCCACGTTCTCTTCCACACCCTCGTCCAGATCTACCAGATATGTCCCTGCTCTTAGCGCTTATGCCCAACACTTCTTTAGGTGCAGTGTTGATTACCCCCCCCCCCTTCTTCTCTCTCTCTCTCTCTCTCTCTCTCTGTCCCTCTCTCTTTCCCCGTTCTCTAGCCTTTCCAGTAGCATCATTAAGGGCATCAAAAATACAGTTTTATCCGCACGTTGCCGCCGCAGAGTTGCGTTAGTAAAGCGAACAAAATGTTTGGTAATGTGAGACTGAGAGCTTCATGCAGCACGGGGTTATAAGGGGCGCTGGAGACTCGGCACTGCCTTTATGGGCTAATTAACCAAAGGGGATTTGCATAGGATTTGTCAGGATTTGCTTAGGCAGCTCTGATGAGACGGAGAGTGTCGCAGTGGGTCCTTCTTTACAAGGACTCAAATAATGCCTAGGCTATATGAACAGTTGTTTTTAGGAAACCTGGAATCCCTCTTTAACTAGCAGGATGCCTTGGATCACTGATATATTTGCAAAAGACGTAGAAGCCCTGACTGACCATTTGCAGAATCCTTATTATCATTGACACATAACTTGCAGAATACTTTAATCATCGCTTATTACAATATTCTTAGGAACCGTGATTCATTTGCAGTATACTTAAATAATATGGGTTATCATCTGCAGGATTCCTAGGATCCGTGATAGATAACAAAAGAAAACTGATATTTCTGATTGTTCACTTACAGGATAGCTAGGACCCCTGATTCGTAACTAACAAAATAAAGAGGATGAATAATGGCACGAGTATTGTGTATCTGATCCTGTAGTACAGGACAAATAATGTAAACGGTGGGAGAGGGGGGGATATTTCATCACTCATGATTCTATTTTACCAATATTGGGTACATTACCAGTGTGCTGTTGCTACACAACTGAACATGACAGTTGCACAGTGGGAATGTAAGCTGTTTTCCTGTTATATTCCGTCACAAAAGAAAACATAGCTAGCTTTCGTTCCTCTCCTGTATCTATCATGTAGTTAAATATTAAAAAATATATATCATGTAAGTCTAGACCAACACACAACTGGTTGCTGACATTGGTAATGGGGATGGAGATATTATTATCCAGAACTTACAGAATCCTTGATCACAGTATGAAGGTTTTGATAATAAGTTTAGGGAAAGAGAACATGCAGGCTATGTTAATTCTCAGTTTCCAAATAGTGGCATTCATTTATATTCAATAAATGAAGAAAATATTTCATTCTTTCCTTTCTTCCGGCAGATTTCAAACTATAAAATGTGGTATTTACTAATTATAAGTATTTTTTTAATTGATGTTGGGCTGTAATGGGTGCCAATTTTCCAATTTTATACTGTTTTATTTTGAATTATCTTAAAAAAATTCTTATGGCATTGCAGAGATTTTGAAAAAAATCTCGTTTTTAGGGCGATTATAAATTTAGCGGTGATAGAAATTTCTAGCTTCAGGATATAGGTCTCCCTGAGACATCATGATAATGCCTAATCAGCTGAGCTTCAAACCTGGCGATTCTGAACGAAAGACTTGAATTAGACTTGTGTCTGTCTTAAGTGGCCATTTTTATTGAAGGAATAGTGATATTAATTTCTATATGATAATTTGTGAATTCCTCTTCAGAGTCGCTGCAAATCTTCAATGGTGATGTGTAAGTGCATTACAAATGTATGCTGCACTCTGAACTCTTCAAATCATGCGTATTGAGGCATAAGCTGCTGAGATTATGGAATACGGGGATACCTTTCTCTGGTCGTTTAGCGACCGAAATCCATCTAGTTGTGATAATTCACTCTGTGTAGTTGTAAACTGAGCGCTGTATTGTCTTATGTATACTTGATTTACAACATGATTTTCTTCAGTACAGACGGCACTAATAAGGCATTTGGCTGCAATTTATTGTGTGGTGACAGTGTTTTAAGTGGTGAAAGTAGAAAGTATAATGGCTGCAGTTGTTATTGCTTTGGGTGCAATGATGGCAGTAGTAATAGAGTAAGTGGTTTTTAGTGGTGATTTTGAAAGATTCCCCCGTGGAATACTGTTCAGAAGAACCGTCAGAGGAGTACTACCCAGAAAATTCCTTGGTCTAATACTGCTTAGAACATTCCTCAGTGGAATACTGCTTAGAACATTCCTCAGTGGAATACTGCTAAGAACATTCCTCAGTGAAATACTGCTTAGAACATTCCTCAGTGGAATACTGCTTAGAACATTCCTCAGTGGAATACTGCTTAGAACATTCCTCAGTGGAATACTGCTAAGAACATTCCTCAGTGAAATACTGCTTAGAACATTCCTCAGTGGAATACTGCTTAGAACATTCCTCAGTGGAACACTGCTTACAATATTCCTCAGTGGAATACTGCTTAGAACATTCCTCAGTGGAATACTGCTTAGAACATTCCTCAGTGGAATACTGCTTAGAACATTCCTCAGTGGAATACTGCTTTAAACAGTGGAATACTGCTTAGAACATTCCTCAGTGGAATACTGCTTAGAACATTCCTCAGTGGAATACTGCATAGAACATTCCTCAGTGGAATACTGCATAGAACATTCCTCAGTGGAATACTGCTTAGAACATTCCTCAGTGGAATACTGCATAGAACATTCCTCAGTAGAATACTGCTTAGAACATTCCTCAGTGGAATACTGCATAGAACATTCCTCAGTGGATTACTGCATAGAACATTCCTCAGTGGAATACTGCTTAGAACATTCCTCATTGGAATACTGCTTAGAACATTCCTCAGTGGAATACTGCGTAGAACATTCCTCAGTGGAATACTGCTTAGAACATTCCTCAGTAGAATACTGCTTAGAACATTCCTCAGTGGAATACTGCTTAGAACATTCCTCGGTGGAATACTGCTTAGAACATTCCTCAGTGGAATACTGCATAGAACATTCTTCAGTGGAATACTGCATAGAACATTCCTCAGTGGATTACTGCATAGAACATTCCTCAGTGGAATACTGCATAGAACATTCCTCAGTGGAATACTGCTTAGAACATTCCTCAGTGGAATACTGCTTAGAACATTCCTCAGTAGAATACTGCATAGAACGTCCTCAGCGGAATACTGCTTAGAACATTCCTCAGTGGAATACTGCTTAGAACATTCCTCAGTGGAATACTGTATAGACATTCCTCAGTGGAATACTGCTTAGAACATTCCTCAGTGGAATACTGCTTAGAACATTCCTCAGTGGAACACTGCTTAGAATATTCCTCAGTGGAATACTGCTTAGAACATTCCTCAGTGGAATACTGCTTAGAACATTCCTCAGTGGAATACTGCTTAGAACATTCCTCAGTGGAATACTGCTTAGAACATTCCTCAGTGAAACACTGCTTAGAATATTCCTCAGTGGAATACTGCTTAGAACATTCCTCAGTGGAATACTGCTTAGAACATTCCTCAGTGGAACACTGCTTAGAATATTCCTCAGTGGAATACTGCTTAGAACATTCCTCAGTGGAATACTGCTTAGAACATTCCTCAGTGGAATACTGCTTAGAACATTCCTCAGTGGAATACTGCTTAAAACAGTGGAATACTGCTTAGAACATTCCTCAGTGGAATACTGCTTAGAACATTCCTCAGTGGAATACTGCATAGAACATTCCTCAGTGGAATACTGCATAGAACATTCCTCAGTGGAATACTGCTTAGAACATTCCTCAGTGGAATACTGCATAGAACATTCCTCAGTAGAATACTGCTTAGAACATTCCTCAGTGGAATACTGCATAGAACATTCCTCAGTGGATTACTGCATAGAACATTCCTCAGTGGAATACAGCTTTGAACATTCCTCAGTGGAATACTGCTTAGAACATTCCTCAGTGGAATACTGCATAGAACATTCCTCAGTGGAATACTGCATAGAACATTCTTCAGTGGAATACTGCATAGAACATTCCTCAGTGGATTACTGCTTAGAACATTCCTCAGTGGAATACTGCATAGAACATTCCTCAGTGGAATACTGCTTAGAACATTCCTCAGTGGAACACTGCTTAGAATATTCCTCAGTGGAATACTGCTTAGAACATTCCTCAGTGGAATACTGCTTAGAACATTCCTCAGTGGAATACTGCTTAGAACATTCCTCAGTGGAATACTGCTTAGAACATTCCTCAGTGAAACACTGCTTAGAATATTCCTCAGTGGAATACTGCTTAGAACATTCCTCAGTGGAATACTGCTTAGAACATTCCTCAGTGGAACACTGCTTAGAATATTCCTCAGTGGAATACTGCTTAGAACATTCCTCAGTGGAATACTGCTTAGAACATTCCTCAGTGGAATACTGCTTAGAACATTCCTCAGTGGAATACTGCTTAAAACAGTGGAACACTGCTTAGAACATTCCTCAGTGGAATACTGCTTAGAACATTCCTCAGTGGAATACTGCATAGAACATTCCTCAGTGGAATACTGCATAGAACATTCCTCAGTGGAATACTGCTTAGAACATTCCTCAGTGGAATACTGCATAGAACATTCCTCAGTAGAATACTGCATAGAACATTCCTCAGTGGATTACTGCATAGAACATTCCTCAGTGGAATACAGCTTTGAACATTCCTCAGTGGAATACTGCTTAGAACATTCCTCGGTGGAATACTGCTTAGAACATTCCTCAGTTGAATACTGCTTATAACATTCCTCAGTGGAATACTGCTTATAACATTCCTCAGTGGAATACTGCTTAGAACATTCCTCAGTGGAATACTCCTTAGAACATTCCTCGGTGGAATACTGCTTAGAACATTACTCATTGGAATACTGCTTAGAACATTCCTCAGTGGAATACTGCTTATAACATTCCTCAGTGGAATACTGCTTAGAACATTCCTCAGTGGAATACTGCATAGAACATTCTTCAGTGGAATACTGCTTAGAACATTCCTCAGTGGAATACTGCTTAAAACATTCCTCAGTGGAATACTGCTTATAACATTCCTCAGTGGAATACTCGTTAGAACATTCCTCAGTGAAATACTGCATAGAACATTCTTCAGTGGAATACTGCATAGAACATTCTTCAGTGGAATACTGCATAGAACATTCCTCAGTGGATTACTGCTTAGAACATTCCTCAGTGGAATACTGCATAGAACATTCCTCAGTGGATTACTGCAAAGAACATTCCTCAGTGGAATACTGCTTAGAACATTCCTCAGTGGAATACTGCTTAGAACATTCCTCAGTGGAATACTGCATAGAACATTCTTCAGTAGAATACTGCATAGAACATTCCTCAGTGGATTACTGCTTAGAACATTCCTCAGTGGAATACTGCATAGAACATTCTTCAGTGGAATACTGCATAGAACATTCCTCAGTGGATTACTGCTTAGAACATTCCTCAGTGGAATACTGCATAGAACATTCCTCAGTGGATTACTGCATAGAACATTCCTCAGTGGAATACTGCTTAGAACATTCCTCAGTGGAATACTGCATAGAACATTCCTCAGTGGAATACTGCATAGAACATTCTTCAGTGGAATACTGCATAGAACATTCCTCAGTGGATTACTGCTTAGAACATTCCTCAGTGGAATACTGCATAGAACATTCCTCAGTGGAATACTGCATAGAACATTCCTCAGTGGAATACTGCTTAGAACATTCCTCAGTGGAATACTGCTTAGAACATTCCTCAGTAGAATACTGCATAGAACGTCCTCAGCGGAATACTGCTTAGAATATTCCTCAGTGGAATACTGCATAGACATTCCTCTTTAGAATACTGCTTAGAACATTCCTCAGTGGAATACTGCATAGAACATTCCTCAGTAGAATACTGCTTAGAACATTCCTCAGTGGAATACTGCTTAGAACATTCCTCAGTGGAATACTGCTTAGAACATTCCTCAGTGGAATACTGCTTAGAACATTCCTCAGTGGAATACTGCTTAGAACATTCCTCAGTAGAATACTGCTTAGAACATTCCTCAGTAGAATACTGCTTAGAACATTCCTAAGTGGAATACTGCTTAGAACATTCCTCAGTAGAATACTGCTTAGAACATTCCTCAGTGGAATACTGCTTAGAACATTCCTCAGTAGAATACTGCTTATAACATTCCTGAGTGGAATACTGCTTAGAACATTCCTCAGTGGAATACTGCTTAGAACATTCCTCAGTGGAATACTGCTTAGAACATTCCTCAGTGGAATACTGCATAGAACATTCCTCAGTGGAATACTGCATAGAACATTCCTCAGTGGAATACTGCTTAGAACATTCCTCAGTGGAATACTGCATAGAACATTCCTCAGTAGAATACTGCTTAGAACATTCCTCAGTGGAATACTGCATAGAACATTCCTCAGTGGATTACTGCATAGAACATTCCTCAGTGGAATACTGCTTAGAACATTCCTCATTGGAATACTGCTTAGAACATTCCTCAGTGGAATACTGCGTAGAACATTCCTCAGTGGAATACTGCTTAGAACATTCCTCAGTAGAATACTGCTTAGAACATTCCTCAGTGGAATACTGCTTAGAACATTCCTCGGTGGAATACTGCTTAGAACATTCCTCAGTGGAATACTGCATAGAACATTCTTCAGTGGAATACTGCATAGAACATTCCTCAGTGGATTACTGCATAGAACATTCCTCATTGGAATACTGCTTAGAACATTCCTCAGTGGAATACTGCGTAGAACATTCCTCAGTGGAATACTGCTTAGAACATTCCTCAGTAGAATACTGCTTAGAACATTCCTCAGTGGAATACTGCTTAGAACATTCCTCGGTGGAATACTGCTTAGAACATTCCTCAGTGGAATACTGCATAGAACATTCTTCAGTGGAATACTGCATAGAACATTCCTCAGTGGATTACTGCATAGAACATTCCTCAGTGGAATACTGCATAGAACATTCCTCAGTGGAATACTGCTTAGAACATTCCTCAGTGGAATACTGCTTAGAACATTCCTCAGTAGAATACTGCTTAGAACATTCCTCAGTGGAATACTGCTTAGAACATTCCTCGGTGGAATACTGCTTAGAACATTCCTCAGTGGAATACTGCATAGAACATTCTTCAGTGGAATACTGCATAGAACATTCCTCAGTGGATTACTGCATAGAACATTCCTCAGTGGAATACTGCATAGAACATTCCTCAGTGGAATACTGCTTAGAACATTCCTCAGTGGAATACTGCTTAGAACATTCCTCAGTAGAATACTGCATAGAACGTCCTCAGCGGAATACTGCTTAGAACATTCCTCAGTGGAATACTGCTTAGAACATTCCTCAGTGGAATACTGTATAGACATTCCTCAGTAGAATACTGCTTAGAACATTCCTCAGTGGAATACTGCATAGAACATTCCTCAGTAGAATACTGCTTAGAACATTCCTCTGTGGAATACTGCTTAGAACATTCCTCAGTGGAATACTGCTTAGAACATTCCTCAGTGGAATACTGCTTAGAACATTCCTCAGTGGAACACTGCTTAGAATATTCCTCAGTGGAATACTGCTTAGAACATTCCTCAGTGGAATACTGCTTAGAACATTCCTCAGTGGAATACTGCTTAGAACATTCCTCAGTGGAATACTGCTTAGAACATTCCTCAGTGAAACACTGCTTAGAATATTCCTCAGTGGAATACTGCTTAGAACATTCCTCAGTGGAATACTGCTTAGAACATTCCTCAGTGGAACACTGCTTAGAATATTCCTCAGTGGAATACTGCTTAGAACATTCCTCAGTGGAATACTGCTTAGAACATTCCTCAGTGGAATACTGCTTAGAACATTCCTCAGTGGAATACTGCTTAAAACAGTGGAATACTGCTTAGAACATTCCTCAGTGGAATACTGCTTAGAACATTCCTCAGTGGAATACTGCATAGAACATTCCTCAGTGGAATACTGCATAGAACATTCCTCAGTGGAATACTGCTTAGAACATTCCTCAGTGGAATACTGCATAGAACATTCCTCAGTAGAATACTGCTTAGAACATTCCTCAGTGGAATACTGCATAGAACATTCCTCAGTGGATTACTGCATAGAACATTCCTCAGTGGAATACAGCTTTGAACATTCCTCAGTGGAATACTGCTTAGAACATTCCTCAGTGGAATACTGCATAGAACATTCCTCAGTGGAATACTGCATAGAACATTCTTCAGTGGAATACTGCATAGAACATTCCTCAGTGGATTACTGCTTAGAACATTCCTCAGTGGAATACTGCATAGAACATTCCTCAGTGGAATACTGCTTAGAACATTCCTCAGTGGAACACTGCTTAGAATATTCCTCAGTGGAATACTGCTTAGAACATTCCTCAGTGGAATACTGCTTAGAACATTCCTCAGTGGAATACTGCTTAGAACATTCCTCAGTGGAATACTGCTTAGAACATTCCTCAGTGAAACACTGCTTAGAATATTCCTCAGTGGAATACTGCTTAGAACATTCCTCAGTGGAATACTGCTTAGAACATTCCTCAGTGGAACACTGCTTAGAATATTCCTCAGTGGAATACTGCTTAGAACATTCCTCAGTGGAATACTGCTTAGAACATTCCTCAGTGGAATACTGCTTAGAACATTCCTCAGTGGAATACTGCTTAAAACAGTGGAACACTGCTTAGAACATTCCTCAGTGGAATACTGCTTAGAACATTCCTCAGTGGAATACTGCATAGAACATTCCTCAGTGGAATACTGCATAGAACATTCCTCAGTGGAATACTGCTTAGAACATTCCTCAGTGGAATACTGCATAGAACATTCCTCAGTAGAATACTGCATAGAACATTCCTCAGTGGATTACTGCATAGAACATTCCTCAGTGGAATACAGCTTTGAACATTCCTCAGTGGAATACTGCTTAGAACATTCCTCGGTGGAATACTGCTTAGAACATTCCTCAGTTGAATACTGCTTATAACATTCCTCAGTGGAATACTGCTTATAACATTCCTCAGTGGAATACTGCTTAGAACATTCCTCAGTGGAATACTCCTTAGAACATTCCTCGGTGGAATACTGCTTAGAACATTACTCATTGGAATACTGCTTAGAACATTCCTCAGTGGAATACTGCTTATAACATTCCTCAGTGGAATACTGCTTAGAACATTCCTCAGTGGAATACTGCATAGAACATTCTTCAGTGGAATACTGCTTAGAACATTCCTCAGTGGAATACTGCTTAAAACATTCCTCAGTGGAATACTGCTTATAACATTCCTCAGTGGAATACTCGTTAGAACATTCCTCAGTGAAATACTGCATAGAACATTCTTCAGTGGAATACTGCATAGAACATTCTTCAGTGGAATACTGCATAGAACATTCCTCAGTGGATTACTGCTTAGAACATTCCTCAGTGGAATACTGCATAGAACATTCCTCAGTGGATTACTGCAAAGAACATTCCTCAGTGGAATACTGCTTAGAACATTCCTCAGTGGAATACTGCTTAGAACATTCCTCAGTGGAATACTGCATAGAACATTCTTCAGTAGAATACTGCATAGAACATTCCTCAGTGGATTACTGCTTAGAACATTCCTCAGTGGAATACTGCATAGAACATTCTTCAGTGGAATACTGCATAGAACATTCCTCAGTGGATTACTGCTTAGAACATTCCTCAGTGGAATACTGCATAGAACATTCCTCAGTGGATTACTGCATAGAACATTCCTCAGTGGAATACTGCTTAGAACATTCCTCAGTGGAATACTGCATAGAACATTCCTCAGTGGAATACTGCATAGAACATTCTTCAGTGGAATACTGCATAGAACATTCCTCAGTGGATTACTGCTTAGAACATTCCTCAGTGGAATACTGCATAGAACATTCCTCAGTGGAATACTGCATAGAACATTCCTCAGTGGAATACTGCTTAGAACATTCCTCAGTGGAATACTGCTTAGAACATTCCTCAGTAGAATACTGCATAGAACGTCCTCAGCGGAATACTGCTTAGAACATTCCTCAGTGGAATACTGCATAGACATTCCTCTTTATAATACTGCTTAGAACATTCCTCAGTGGAATACTGCATAGAACATTCCTCAGTAGAATACTGCTTAGAACATTCCTCAGTGGAATACTGCTTAGAACATTCCTCAGTGGAATACTGCTTAGAACATTCCTCAGTGGAATACTGCTTAGAACATTCCTCAGTGGAATACTGCTTAGAACATTCCTCAGTAGAATACTGCTTAGAACATTCCTCAGTAGAATACTGCTTAGAACATTCCTAAGTGGAATACTGCTTAGAACATTCCTCAGTAGAATACTGCTTAGAACATTCCTCAGTGGAATACTGCTTAGAACATTCCTCAGTAGAATACTGCTTAGAACATTCCTGAGTGGAATACTGCTTAGAACATTCCTCAGTGGAATACTGCTTAGAACATTCCTCAGTGGAATACTGCTTAGAACATTCCTCAGTAGAATACTGCTTAGAACATTCCTAAGTGGAATACTGCTTAGAACATTCCTCAGTAGAATACTGCTTAGAACATTCCTCAGTGGAATACTGCTTAGAACATTTTTCAGTAGAATACTGCTTAGAACATTCTCAGTGGAATACTGCTTAGAACATTCCCCAGTGGAATACTGCTTAGAACATTCCTCAGTGGAATACTGCTTAGAACATTCCTCAGTGGAATACTGCTTAGAACATTCCTCAGTGGAATACTGCTTAGAACATTCCTCAGTAGAATACTGCTTAGAACATTCCTCAGTGGAATACTGCTTAGAACATTCCTCAGTGGAATACTGCTTAGAACATTCCTCAGTGGAATACTGCTTAGAACATTCCTCAGTGGAATACTGCTTAGAACATTCCTCAGTGGAATACTGCTTAGAACATCCTCAGTGGAATACTGCTTAGAACATTCCTCAGTGGAATACTGCTTACAGAATCTTGTTTGGTTGATGTTATGATCATGATTAGGAAGGTTCCCAAATGAATCAAAGGTTCTGGAGTAAGTGGATTGAGGATAGTTGTTAGAATATGTGGAGTCGTGTGTGGGTGAAATTCTGTGTGGGTGGAGTGGTGTGTGGATGAAGTGGTGTGTGGGAGAAGTGCTGTGTGGGTGGAGTGGTGTGTGGGTGAAGTGGTGTGTAGGTGAAGTGATGTGTGGGTGAAGTGCTGTGTGGGTGGAGTGGTGTGTGGGTGGTGGGGGGGGGGGTGAAGTGCTGTGTGGGTGGAGGGGTGTCTGGGTGGAGTGCTGTGTGGGTGGAGTGGTGTGTGGGTGGAGTGGTGTGTGGGTGGAGGGGTGGGGGGTGAAGTGCTGTGTGGGTGGAGGGGTGGGTGAGTATAGATATCTATGAATGGAGTCGTATGGGGGAGGGTAGTTTTGCGTAGATGGTGTACGTACCCACCTAACTGTGGCTGCAGGGATCAGTTCACAGCTCCTGACACCCCCTCTTGTGTGTGTGTGTGTGTGTGTGTGTGTGTGTGTGTGTGTGTGTGTGTGTACTCACCTCTTTGTTGCTGCAAGGGTCGATTCATAGCTCCTGGCTCTGCCTCTTCACTGACTGCTGCTAGGTCCTCTCTCTCCATGCTTCATGAGCTTATCAAACTTCACTTAAAACTATGTATGGTTCCCGCCTCCACTAAGTAACTTTCTAGGCTATTCCACGGC
>NC_091297.1:25602772-25830272 GCF_038502225.1 Cherax quadricarinatus
ATAAAGAATTAAACTAAGTCTGCCCGAAATGCCTAGCCATGCTAGGCGTTCTAGTGGTACACTCTGTAATCATTATTTAACTACATGTAAACCACACAACAACTAAATTCTGTAAATTCAACATTGTAATCTTTATAGAGAATAAACTTTGAATTTGAATTTGAATAATCTCTAGTCGAGCATCACCAATCTATCATGGAACCACCTGGCATAATGAGCAATCCTATGATTTTGTATAACATTGTTGTTTAAGAATGTGTACAATAGACTCTACTAAGTAGCTATCGAGCTTGTATAACCCATAACTTGGTTTATATACGGTATTCATTTCATGTTTCATGAGAGAAGATTCAATTATGTTTCTTTCTATGACAGAACTGTTGGGTAGAATCTGGGCAGCAGCCCACTCAGGCGGGTGATTACAGGAACTAACGTGGTTAAAGACAGTGTTCGACTCCTGCCCTATCCTGACCGAGTATTTATGTTGGGCTGTTCTAGTTTCCAGAAGTTTACTTGTTTGACCAATATATGAGAAAGGACACTGAGTACATGGGACCTTGTAGACCCCACCAACTTTGTTGGAAGGTGTATTTTTAATCAACCCTTGTTTCACAGTCTCAGTGTTTTTGAAAGCAAGGTTTATATTGATCTTTTTGAATGCTTCATGCATGCAAACCAGGTTCTCATTGTATGGTAAAACTAGTACATTTTTCCTGGCAATCACTTCCGTAGGTTCAGTCCTGTAGAAAGTCTTTCATGCTGACATTAGTGCCTTCTCGACAAAATCCCTGGGATATCTCAGTTTTGTGGCTATGTTGAATGTCTTGCTGATTTCATCCTTTAAGAACTCTGGACTGTAGATGTGCAAGGCTGTCAAGAACACTGTGAGGAACACACAAAAGTAGTGAATGTATGACGACACATTGGTGGACTTCCTATAGAATTTTCTGTCAGCACGATGGATTAAAACATCTAGGAACGGCAAAGTGTTGTTTATTTCATGTTATTTTGTGAACTTAATGGAAAGTACTAGACCATTGAGTCTAGGTAGGAACTCATCAATGTTGTGATCTCTAGGCCACAGGCAAAGAACCACATCTATGTATCTGAACCAACTAGCTTTACCCGGGAGAATGTCTTTGAGAAGTCTAGTCTCATAGAATTCCATATATAAACTGCTGAGTAAGGGGCTAAGGAAATTTTCCAATGTCATGCCCTGTGTTTGAGCATAGTATTTTTCTTCAAACACAAACTTACAACCAGTAACACAAAGTTTTATCAATTCAATTATTATTTTCGTGGGGTTAAGGCATGGGGAAGTTTTCTAGTTCCTCGTTAAGGTACAAAAGCAAGTCAGGGACAGGGACTTAGGTGAACAGAGCTGTGACACCAAAGCTCACTTGGGTAAAGTCATGTGGTACATTTAATTTCAGGAGCCTTTCAGTAAGGTCAACATTATGTTTAATATGTGTATCCGAGATCCTGCGATTGGAGTTAGAAGTTTAACAAGCCATTTAGATAGATTATATGCTGCTAAGCCTACTGAACTTATAATAGGACGGGCTAGGCACCCTGGCTTGTGAGTCTTGATTACCCCATCTAAAGATATGGTAGAGTTGCCGACCTAGCCGACAGATGTTTAATTCATCATTCCCCTTTAAGAACGTTTTAAGGTGTTTATTAAAATGGCTGTTGATTTGGTCGCATTGGGTTCTTAATGAGCGGTTCATACGTTTCATTATCACTCAATAAGTGGTTCATTTTCCCTGAATATTCAGTTTTATCTAAAATAACAACTACCTTAGACTTATCACCTCTTGAGAGGTGCAGAGTCTTATTATTATTGAACCCTTTATAAGCTTTTGTGAATCTTAATTGGCAGTTGGGTAGCACCGGCTGGAGTAATGTTCCGTATACTATACCTTTGCATATATTCAATGTATCAGGTGTCAAGTCACCGTGTTTTTTCCAGCATGCAAAACGATTTGCTAAGTTTACATAATTAATATCATTAGTTGTGGGCGAAAAGCTTAATCCAAACCCTAGCGATTTCTGTTGGTCACTACTTAATTCCTTGCTGGACAGGCTCATAACAAACTCCGGATTCGCATGTGTGGTCCAATCACTCTGTGCTATGACATTATTTAACTTCCTAGGACGACTGCGTTCGGTGTTCTGTCTGACTCTTCTAACATACACAAATAACCCGCACATAGAAGAGAGGAGCTTACGACGACGTTTTCGTCCGACTTGGACCATTTACAAAGTCACACTAACGAGAAGTAGAGCAGGACGGGTATATATAGGCAGGAAGAGGTAGTAGTAGTTAGAGCAGGACGGGTATATATAGGCAGGAAGAGGTAGTGGTAGAAGTAGTAGTAGTAGTAGTAGTAGTGGCGGAGATAGAAGGAAGTAGTAACGGGGAAGTAAGGAGGAGGAGCCAGTCAAATACAAAGAAAGGGGAGCACTGCAAGGGAGCTAGGTGCCCCCAGAGGGAGAGCAAGATCGCAGAGGTGGGGGAGGGGAAAATAAAGAAATAAATAACGAAGGAACAGAAACAAAAGACAGAAGAAAGAAAGACAACACAGAAGAGAAAAGAAAGAGGAAAAGAAAGAAGAAAGAGAAAAGAAAGAGGAAAGGGGAAGAGGGAGAAGAAGAAAAAAGGAGGAATCAGGTTAGGTCACGGGTGTTCTGAAGTTTGGAGCATTTTACAATGTAGTGGAAGAGGAAGGCATCTACAGAGACGAAGCCAGGACTAAGATTCATACAAGGAAAGTTGTGTATTAGAGAGGATTCAACAAGACGGTGACTGTCAAAGTTGGAAGTAGGGAAGACAGTTTTAGCAGAAGACCAGTCAATAGGATGGCTGTGATCTCTGACGTGACAGAAAAGAGCATTGTTAGTGTCGGCAAGCCTAACACTATTTTTGTGCTCCCTAAGTCTGTCAGAAAGAGATCGGCCAGTTTCTCCAACGTATTGAAGAGGGCAGGAGGAGCAAGAAATAGAGTAGACACCAGGAACATCTGTAGAGGGAGGAGAGGTATGAACAAGATTAGTGAGAAGAGTGTTAGTCAGGCGGAAAGTAAGCTTGATGTCTAAGGAACGGAGAGAATTGTTGAGATTAGAAAGACCGGAAATGTAGGGAAGGCAGAGGACAGAAGAGTTCCCAGGAGTAGAGAGTTTGGGAGGGAAGAGATTACGTTTAGCACGTGAGAGGGCAGAGTCTATGAAATGGGAAGGGTAGCCAAGACGGGAAAACGAATTATGAAGAGTGGAAATTTCTGCTGGAAGGAACTGAGGATCACAGATGCGGAGAGCACCGAGAAAGAGGGAGATAAGAACACTTTTCTTGACAGGGGAAGCATGATAGGAAAAGTAGTGAATGTACATGCCACTGTGCATAGGTTTGTGGTAAACGGAAAAGGAAAAACCTGTATCTGAGCGGTGGACATGGATATCAAGGAAAGGAAGCAAGGAATTAGATTCCCATTCAGCTTTAAACTTAATGGAAGGGGCAAGATTGTTAAGAGCTTCAAGAAAAGGTTGGAAGAGACTGGAGTCATGAGGCCACAGAGCAAAGATGTCATCCACATAGCGAAGCCAGAGTGAAGGGCGCACATCGATGATAGGAAGAACAGTCTCGAAGTATTTCATAAGATTAGCAAGGACAGGAGAGAGAGGAGAGCCCATAGCGACACCGAAGGTTTTGGCACTGGCAGAGGGAGGCACATGTGCAGTGTATTTCACAGATGGTTCTGTCGACCCTGACAGGAAGAGCAGCAGCAGCTGGACTGTACCACAATGGTCACACACAAGGCTGGCGACTCCCTGACCACTGCACGATCCTTCAAGCTGAGCTGGTGGCGATTCAGCAGGCATTGTCACATGCCCTACGACATCGACTCCGACCTGTCATACATGTTGATTCCACCTCTGCAATCAATGCCCTCTCCCATCCTCAACCACAGGACAATGTTCACCTCATCACATCGATCCTGAGCATAATGACAGCCTTAGAAGTTCAGGGTAACAGATCGACATTGAACTGGACCCCCAGCCATGCTGGCATCCGGGGAAATGAGGCGGCAGATGATGCAGCCAAGGCAGTAACAGACTATCCACATACTGGGATTACTGTCCCCATCAGCTTACGACAGACCAAACTGGTGGCTGCCAGAGCCATGAAACTTAATGGGGGAGGTCTTAGGTGATACCCCATCTCAACAGTGGTACCGAGCAGCGACTCAGGGAGAACTCCTTCCATATGATAGAAGCTGGTCCAGAGCGCAGTGTGCCGCCATCCATCGGCTTCGTTTGGGCTTTCCCACAGCCAAGATGATGGTAGACAAGGCTGAGATGTGCCAGTACTGTCAGCACGTTGTCCAGCGGCTCCTAACACACTATCTTCTGGAGTGTGAAGTTACTGAGACACTCCGCAGGCAACTAGGTGTGATATTCCCTCCCGAAGAGGACCCAGAGATGACTGCGGCCACACTAGTGTACCATGGAGTCTACGAACCAGACAAGCTGTTACCCGTGATAACGACATATCCTCCTCCTCGCTAGTGTCCATAGTTAGGAGTACATATGGTGTTGTCGCTTATGAGATGCACCAGTTGAACTGACCAGAAGAGTGCTTGAGCAGCATACGTCGCATCATTGTAGAAACCTTTCTCCCTCGGGAGCCAGAGACGGGTCATCTCAAGATTGAGACCC
Source organism: Cherax quadricarinatus (assembly GCF_038502225.1). Lineage (NCBI taxonomy): Eukaryota > Metazoa > Arthropoda > Malacostraca > Decapoda > Parastacidae > Cherax > Cherax quadricarinatus. The sequence continues at coordinate 25,607,489 of NC_091297.1, forward strand.
GTGCCAGGACTACGGTCTTGGCGAACATTATACATACATGTATGTTAGAAGTGATCAAGGTCTCACGACCGAAACGTTTTCTAATAAATATGTCATAGTGTTTGCTTACGTGTCTTTCTAAACCACACACATTATTGCACCGAAGAAACAAAGTGGTTTTCTTCCCTAACCTAATCCGTGTATTTCTTTTTCCAAATCACTTCCCTCACCCACATGGTTTTCTTCCTCACTTTCCACATCTCTTCCTTTATCCGCATGTCTCTCTTGTTATTTTTTTCATCTTCCTCATCACTGATCTTACACTACATTCTCTCTCTCTACGGTTCTTCCCTTTTCCTCATTTTCAACATCCTGTGTATCTCTGTTCCTGTCTCCCTAGTTTAAATATTTGCTCAACTCCAACGGCAATGTCGTATTTTCTTTGAGAACTCCTGATAAACACACTAGTTCAATTCTAATTTAACGCGTCATAGACCCACGGGTGACGTTTGCTTCCCACTGGGACAAAATAAATTGCTAAGTCTGGATGATAGCGCTGGCTAGTTTGTGTGTGCCCAGATATTCCGTTCAGTACCGTACAGTGCATCTGTCTTTCCCGGTATTCCATCAGATATCGTACAGTGATTACGTCCTTAGCCATATGCTTCAAAGATCTGATCCGCTTTCAGGATTTACTGTAGCAAGGCTTGAATTTCCACCACTACACTTCTTTCCAGGGGAAGACGGGTGTTCCTTGACGTTGATGAACAGCTCCTGGGAGAAGAAGTTGGAACTATCCTCCATTTCCTTAGATCAAGCCTGATTACAATCCACTTCCCAGGTGCTACATAACCCTACGAGCACAGCTTATCAATCTTAATATAATTTTAATCAAGCATTAATTACACTTCCAGTAACAAAGTTTGGCTCCTCACTACCGGAGACTCCGTTATGTTACCCGTGACCAGGGATAGAGTCAGGTTTCCCTTATGATCAGGCACTACGACAGTTTCAGTATTAACCGGGATTTAAGAACATACAAACATTAGAAAGAAGGAGCATTGCAGCAGGTCTACTGGCCCAAGCTAAGCAGGTCCACCTCCAACTCGCCCCACACCCACTCATAAGAACATAAGAATGGAGGAACATTGCAGAAGGCCTACTGGCCCATATAAGGCGGGTCCTTATCAAAACCACCGCTACTCGGAAGATTGTTCCACGCATCCACAATACTGATAAATTAGACACATGTGCAACACTTGGGTATCTTTAATTAGGGAACGTTCGCCACACAGTGGCTTCATCATCCATACATAGGAGAATGGTGAAGAACAGGCGGACTTTGAGTCAGGTCCTAAGATCTACATTCTGCTCCTCAGTGACCAGAACTTCATTCAAGTTACCTAGAGGCCAAACGTAAAACTCTCAGTTAATTTCTTCCTTCATTAGAGAGTTTCTAACGATCTACAAACCTTACTATTTGCAGGAGAAGAGGTAAAGTAGTATTGAAATCCTAGGAGAAAGCCGAGACCTAAAAAAATGTGTATATATATATAAGAGAGAGAGAGAGAGAGAGAGAGAGAGAGAGAGAGAGAGAGAGAGAGAGAGAGAGAGAGAGAGAGAGAGAGAAACTTATAGGAGCGAGTAGGCAGAGTGTGAAAGACGAACGACAGGGGTTGCTAAACCCCCAAAAACTGAGAGCTCTACCAATGGACTTGCACTGGACACAAGACCAGACACATCCACCACCACCTACATGTATGTCCCCAGCACCAAACACTGAGCTTTACTTGGAAGATGAATTTCATCCCTTCAAAATGAAGGGATATCACTCCTCAACAAGGGCGATCTTGTCTTGTCTAACGAAGCTTGTTCTCCCTTTGTTTATCTGATATTCTCCTCCCTTCTCGTTCAGCGCCCCCTTTTTATCTTCTATTATTAATTATTCATTCCATTTTCTCCACTTCGCTACCTCTTCGCATTCCTTTCATTTCCTCTGTCTCGTCTTAATGACACATTGTCAGTCATTTATACATTTCATTGAAAGGTTTCTTTGTTCACGGTCTTTTTTTTTCGTTTCCTTTACCATTTTACTCCGTATCACTTCATATATACACCGAGAGATGTGTTTTTCTCCGGGTATATACGATGATTGATATGTATAAGTGTATATGCACAATGAAATGTGGATATCGACAGATTTGTTTCTTTCAGTTTATATAAGTCGAGAGGTGTTCATCTTTAAGCATACACAGCGAGGTGTGTATATCTCTGTGTATACACAGATATGTATATATATGTGTATATGCACTGAGAGGTGTGTATCTCTGTGCATATACACAGATAAGTGGGCATCATTCTGTCGTTATAAATCAAGAAGTTGGATAAGAAAGACACTTAAGCAAACACTATGACATATTTATTAGAAAACGTTTCGGTCCTGGGACCTTGATCACTTCTAACATACAGAGGTAGAAAGACATTATATATATATATATATATATATATATATATATATATATATATATATATATATATATATATATATATATATAGATATAGGCGGAGAGTGAGGTGTGAGTGACTCATAACCTGAGGAATGTCATGTTGTGATGAGGACGGGTAGACGATGAAATCATGTGACTCCTGTGTTGTTGGGTTGGTGGTGCTTAAGTATCATGTATGCCAATGTTTTTGAAATTTTGTAGTTTCCAGTGTTGCGTTCTATAGTGTCGGTGACGGCGATTAGTGAGGCTTCTAGGCACCGTCGGCGTCTGAAGTCTGGTTCGGTGAGAACGAGTTGTGCCTCATTCCAGTTCATTAAATGCCCCGTGGAGTCTCTGTGGAGGACACAGGCGTACCTTACATCGTCTCTGTTAGAGGCATTTCGATGCTCATTCAGGCGGACTGCAAGATCTCTGCCTGTCTCGCCTACATATTTCTTAGGGCAGAACCCACAGGGGATAGTGTAGACGCCTGCTGTAGAAGTTAGAGGTGTGGGGCTGCGTTTCGTAGTGAAGTCTTTGATAGATGATGTGTTTATGGTGGAAACGTTGATGTTACTCATAGCAAGTGCCCGGCGAGTATTCGTGGCAACATCACCACATGGGAGTACTATGAACTGCTTAGGGGGCTGTTCCATGGGCGGTTTGTTGAGGATAGCTTGTGCCTTGAGTCTGCAATCTCGGATGAAGAAAGATGGGAACTGAAGACGAGTAAACGGCCTATCACTTCGGGCATAGGGAGTGCACCACACAGACTAGCCGGCCACCTTGCCAAATACCTTTCAGCGCTTCTGGGCACCATCAGTCAAGCCCACCTCAAACACTCAGGTGACCTTCTCTCCCGAATTTCCAACCTGAATGTCAAAAACAAAAGCATGGCTTCCTTCGATGTCACAGCCCTCTTCACCAACGTTCTGAGACAGAGGCTCACTGAAAACCACGACCTCCCTTTACCTCTACTAGATTTCATCAATCTAGTGGATCTTTGTGTTAATTTCAACTTCTTCAAGTATCAGGACAACTGTTACAAACAGTGCTTTGGGATGGCAATGGGCAGCCCGCTCAGTGCTGTGCTTGCCAACCTCTTCATGGAAAACCTAGAGACAGAGAAATTCAGCACCCTCATTCCCAACACCGTCACCTGGCTAAGATACGTGATGATATATTGGTTTTCTTTCCGGCACGTCTCAATATCCAGGCCCTTCTCAACAAGATCAATGCAGTTGAACCATCAATAAAGTTTACACTTGAACTCGAAAATGATGGCAAACTTCCTTTCCTCGACGTTCTCCTGTGCAGATCTCCCGACAGTGACAAACTTCTCTTCAAAGTGTATAGAAAACTTACCAACAAGGACGATCTTATACACTTTTATTCACACCAAAACACCCGCACTAAGAGAGGAGTCCTCATTGGCTTCTTCTTGAGAGCTCTTCGCATCTCCAGCCCTTGTTTCCTAGAAGAAGAATGCACTTACATAACACAAGCCTTTACTCGTCTTCAGTTCCCATCTTTCTTCATCCGAGATTGCAGACTCAAGGCACAAGCTATCCTCAACAAACCGCCCATGGAACAGCCCCCTAAGCAGTTCATAGTACTCCCATGTGGTGATGTTGCCACGAATACTCGCCGGGCACTTGCTATGAGTAACATCAACGTTTCCACCATAAACACATCATCTATCAAAGACCTCACTACGAAACGCAGCCCACACCTCTAACTTCTACAGCAGGCGTCTACACTATCCCCTGTGGGTTCTGTCCCAAGAAATATGTAAGCGAGACAGGCAGAGATCTTGCAGTCCGCCTGAATGAGCATCGAAATGCCTCTAACAGAGACGATGTAAGGTACGCCTGTGTCCTCCACAGAGACTCCACGGGGCATTTGATGAACTGGAATGAGGCACAACTCGTTCTCACCGAACCAGACCTCAGACGCCGACGGTGCCTAGAAGCCTCACTAATCGCCGTCACCGACACTATAGAACGCAACACTGGAAACTACAAAATGTCAAAAACATTGGCATACATGATACTTAAGCACCACCAACCCAACAACACAGGAGTCACATGATTTCATCGTCTACCCGTCCTCATCACAACATGACATTCCTCAGGTCATGAGTCACTCACACCTCACTCTCCGCCAATATATATATAATGTCTTTCTACCTCTGTATGTTAGAAGTGATCAAGGTCCCAGGACCGAAACGTTTTCTAATAAATATGTCATAGTGTTTGCTTACGTGTCTTTCTAAACCAACTTTTCGGTATTTATTACCAAGGTTTATACCAAATCAAGAAGTGCATGTCCCAGTGTATATACACCGAGAGCCAAGTACCACTCAGTGTTTACAAAGAAAAGAGTGTGCTTATCTCGATATATACTCACCGAGAGTTTTCCTGGTGCCTGTTTTCGGGATTAAAGTATTTTTGACTCTGAAGTACATAGCTGAAGTGGAGTTTTAATGATCCCTTTGACTAGACTCATGAAAATAAATAACCGTCTGTATTTACTGATTAGGCTTCTAATGATTACTTAGTTCACCTCATGGCAATGTGGCACAGATTAACTTACATGAAAACAGGGAACCACGGAGTTCGAATAAATGACACAATGTTGCAGAGAAACCTGCAAGATTAGAGTCCATCTCAGGACGAGACGTTTCAACTTTAATGCTTCTCTGCAACATAGTGACAAATAAAATGTGCCGGTAATGTTGTCAGGTTTAAAGCTTATTAACTGCACATTCGTTGTTGCAGCTATAGTTTAGATAGTAAATAAAAGATATAGATAGAGCAAAGATACGTAGACAGACAAGGCACATAGACAAAGGCACGTAGACAGACAAAGGCACCTAGACAGAGCGATGTCTCGTACACAGAGCAACACTTAATTAAACCAAAGTTCAACTCCTTGAAATTATTTTTCTCTAACCTAACTATTGATAAAAACTTTAATCTTTAATATGGGGATTAAATCGAACTCTCAATATAATAAGTAACAGCATATCCTCCTTCGTAACTAACACTCCCAAAATAACAACAACAACAAAAAAAGGCACAATACCGTGACTGGAACGATACACAAATAACCCATACAGAGAAGAGAGGAGCTTACTTTGTAAATTGTCCAAGTCGGACCGAAACGTCGTCGTAAGCTCCTCTCTTCTATGTGCGGGTTATTTGTGTAACACTCCCAATTCCGACTGTTCATAAACAGTCAGATTTATCATTAAGGGTTTTTAGGAATTCTTTCCAACAATCAAAATAAACCAAACATAACTTGCCGAATAAGGTCATTTTCCGAAAAAGCTAAATGAAAATTTGTGCGCGCAGTGAATCTCAGAAAAACAGCGTGAATTCACGGGAAGATTTATATAATAATAATAATAATAAAAAAAAAATAATAATAATAATAATACCTTTATTTCTACAAGTACATATACATTGATGTCAGCTAGATCTGTATACAAGGTATACAGATCTAGCTGACATCAGTGACATACTACTGAATGGAAAGCCGCTTGTTATGTAGAGCATTTCGGGCAAATTAGGTCAATTTTGTCCCAGGATGCGACCAACACCAGTCAACTAATACCCTGGTACCCACTGTATTGATGGGTGAACATGGACAGCAGGTGTCTTATGGAAACATGTTCTAATGTTTTCCAGTCGTACCGGGGAATCGATCCCGGTCCTGAGTTCGTGAACTGAGTGAGCTAGATTGTAATAATAGCCGTAGTTCTTGCTACAATGATAATTTAAACGAGCAAGAAAGTTGCAAATCTTGGTTATGAAAATCATACGTCTTTAAAGTGCGAATAGATGGAAATTAATATTAAGTTTAGATGTTCATTTACGAGTCAGCTAAACCATAAACTTGGCCAAAAACAAGTAATACGATGTTTACTTAAGAAAAAATTAATTTCTGCAGCAGAGAAGCAAACTTAAATATGTGTAAACAAATATGTCAAAGTTTTGAACGAGGCAAGGAAAATTTGAAAGGATCCAGGAGAGGAAATTATATTCTCATATTTTTCCATCAGTCTGGGAACGTCGTCAGGTAGATTGTATATATCGAACAGGAAAACATAGACATCCTTTACCCTTAACCCCGACGTCTGAGACACCTTTGCATGGTGTTGGGGCGACGATCTTCCAGACACACCACGGATGTAAAAGTCAACATTTACTTTCGCCAAAATATTAAGGTTACTTTCTAATTCATCCAAAATTGAGCGCTTTTATGACCCTAGGAAATTAATTTCTTTTGTAACGAATAAAATATATAAATGAAGAAGGAAGGTTGATCAAAAGCCAAATCATTTCATAAAGAATTACTGTAGACATACTGATTCTTCGGCACATAAATACGAGTGGTTGCCTTTCACATAGTTTCCTTATCACTTTCGTGTAACAAGTTATTCCATTTTCCCTATATCTCAGACCACATATTCGTCAGAAAAAGGTAGATCGGAATAATCTATCTATTCTTTACTAGAATGTTGCAGCACTGACTCCAGCAACAACAGTAACATGTCAACGACGGTAAAGCCGCTCATGCCACATAATTATGTTTGCTGTATGCACGTCTCTAACTAGCCAGAGAGGATAACTGCCCGTTCAGACAGAATGAGTTGGTGACCTACTTCGGTGTTTTGTCGCTAGATAAGCAAAATTAAAGCAATTTGCAGGAAGGCAACCCCTCGCCTCTCTGGTAAATAACCTGTCATTATTCTCCTCGTGGACTCTCAGGGGAGCTATTTCTCTCTGAGACGACTCCCTGAGCAGCCTTAAGCGGTTAATAAACCTTGATCTTTATCCCTTCCCTTTGAGACAGTCCCTGACTCAGACACATTGTATACAAGAATGAAAGAAAATAAATAACATATACCCATGCAGAACATTGTGACTGGGCGCTTGTTACAGTCATCTGCAGATCATGAAGCAGGTTCCTCCTGTCGGTTCCCGGGTTTATATGCCGGTGTTCAAAAAACATAGCTACAGTGGTTTCTGAGGCTGGAGAGAGAGATAATAAGTGTGTGTGTGGGTATGTGTGTGTGTGTGTGAGAGAGAGAGAGAGAGAGAGAGAGAGAGAGAGAGAGAGAGTGGGGAAGAGAGACTTTAACAACGGAATGTAAAATATGTCGTCAAGTCTCCTAAAACAAAGATAGAATCCGATTCATTGTAAGTTACATCCAAAAAAATTCACCTTACATTATTCTTCGAATAATATAAGGTGAAATATATTTATGCATAATATAATTATTCATTATATTATTCGAAGAATAATATAATGAATAATTATATTATGCCGCCTAGATTATACATACAGCCAGCGAAAGCGAAGCCCCAGGAATTCCTATATAAGTCTTAACCACAAAAGCAGCCTGGGAGCTAAAGAGTACATGTCACGTGCCTGCAAAAAGTCCCTCTTGAAGCTGATGTTTCAAAGTTTTCTTTTAGCAGGCATGCAAGTTTTTTCACCGTGTAGACGAATCTAGGCTTCATATATATACATACATACATATACATAAATATGCGCAATAAGATCACAATAAACAGGTTTTACCTACTCGGCACGACATATATATATATATATATATATATATATATATATATATATATATATATAATGTTTTGTCAATGTATTTTGTCTTTAAATAAAATATACATAAAATATAGGGGGTGGTAGGAGAAAATTCTCAAACAGCTTCAGGGAGAACCTTGAGTTTTCCCTGAAGCAAGTTTATTCTTTTCTCTGAGGATGAGGGTCCCTATAACAGTTCTAGAGGTGGTACCTCCCTATATTTTCTTTATATATATATATATATATATATATATATATATATATATATATATATATATATATATATATATATATATATATATATATGCCGACTAAAATGCCGGGGTCTAGGGGCTAGTAACCCCTTCTCTTGTATAAATTACTAAATTTAGAAAGAGAAACCTTCGTTTTTCTTTTTGGGCCACCCTGTCTTGGTGGGATGCGGCCGGTTTGTTAAAAGAAAAAGACATATATATATATATATATATATATATATATATATATATATATATATATATATATATATATATATATATATATATGTAGATAGATATGTGTGTGTGTGTGAATGTGTTTACATATAGTTGTATGAATGTATGTATTTTTATGTATGTATGCTTTTTTTTTTTTATTCGTCGGTACTCTCCCGGCCCGGGTCTTTTCCAATAGTGGTGACCCGGCCTTGGCTCCCTATCTGGGGAGTATTTCGAGACCTAAGTCTCCCATGGGAGGAGGTACAAGTACCCCCTCGTCTTTGGGACCAAGTGTCCCCAGGCCTTGCCACAGTCCCCGCCCTCACGGGGCTCGTAAGGAGAAGCTTATATATGCTTTTGTCGTACATTATACGCAGAGTCTGCTAAAGAAGGCGAGCTGTCAAACATTTCATCTGACTCAATAATACATGTTTTTTTGTGAATTTATGCTGAATTATTGTTAAATCTTCCAAAACAAACTCAGCAACATATTCAAATATTTCTGAGACTAGATAAACCCGAGTTCCCGGTTCCTTGATGCACTCGGTTGTAATAGCTCAGTGTTAGACAGAAGACGATAATGCAGTGAAATATTGACATTGATGATTAGAAGGGAATGGGAAAAGGCACACACACACGTCATTAAATGTGAACTAATATCCAAATTTCTTAAGTATAAACGATTGAATAGGATGCAAATCTAAGTCATTTTTTTTAAGAGACCAGTATTCCAAAAGACACTACATTAACCACGAAACGAAAAAATGTTGCTAAGAAATTCTCACAAAATTTTAATTAAAAAATACCTAACAAAGCGATTTTTTTCTGTTTTCTTCTCTCATTTATATTGTATATCGAATTCTCAACAACCCTGTAAAAGAAAATATTTGACTTTCATTATTACAGAAAAAGCTAATAAATTTGGTTTAAAAAAATGCCTAATTGCCACCAGCACAGCCTCAAATAAAAAATTTACTCTAATTCAAAGTTTAGGATTTGAAGCCGATCAGACGTTATTACAGTGAAAACTAATTATATAATAAAATTTGCAACTGAAATTTATATCGCTCAAAGTAAGTTCAAAGTATCAAAACGAGACTTAAGCCTCCGTGTATCACACGAACCTTACGTTCAGGAAACCATACCAGTGATGGAAGTTCGAAGCCGATCGGATGAGTTATTCTCCAGTTATGGAACGGATTCCAACTCGTACAAGTTTGTTTAAACTATTTCACTTCATCAACATATTTGCCTGCACGCATGCAGAACTTGACGGGTACCATCTTGGTCGTAAAATTCATCAATTATTAAATATTGAAGCCGTTCCTAAGAAGTACACTAAAATTAAATATTATTTTACGGATACATGAAATGATTAAACCTGCACCAACACCGAGGCATGGTCGCAGACCGGGCCGTGGGGGCATTGACCCCCGAAACCCCTCTCCAGGTTTACTCCAGGTATACTCCACTTGAATTTCATTCTCCGTCGTCGTTGTATTAGGAGGCACTTATTTAAACGTTTGAAACTACGTCGCTGAGGGTTCTGGAAGAAATCCAATTTTGAACCCGATTAAATGAGACCTCGAGTTCTTCTTTCAAAAAACTGGCTATATATCACTGAAACAGGATGGCCAAAAAGGAAAAATAAAAATAACTACTTCTGGCAAGACAGTGATAGAGTGAATGATGGTGAAAGTTTTCTTTTTCGGGCCACCCTGCCTTGGTGGGAATAGGCCAGTGTGTTAATAAAAGTTAATAAAATAAATATACTGCTCCCTTCTCTCCCTTCTGTTAGTGTGACTTTGTAAATCGTCCAAGTCGGACCAAAACGTCGTCGTAAGCTCCTCTCTCCTATGTGAGGGTTATTTACGTAAGAAAAACAAAAGTTTCTCTTTTTAACTTCAGTAATGTATTCAGAAGAAGGGGTTACTATCCCCTTTCTCCCGGCATTTTGGTCGCCTCTTACGATACGCATAGCTTACTGAGGAAGAATTCTGTTCCACTTACCCATGGAGATAAGAGGGAATAAAAAAGAACAAGAACTAGTAAGAAAACAGAAAAAAAACAGAAGAGTGTGTGGTGCGTGTGTACATGCTTGTACACGCATGTGTAGTGTGACTCAAGTGTATGTAGAAGCAGCAATCCTACCATCATGTAAAACAATTACAGGTTTCCCTTATACACTCACTTGGCAAGACGGTAATACCTCCCTGGGCAACTGTTGTTTACCAACCTTCTACCTAGAGTTATGACCAAAAAATAAACGAAAAGTTGGAGGAAGAAAGAGAAAACAAGAAGAAAATTCAGGCAACCTTTTTAAAGTCCGCCCATTCAGGAATATCTAATTAACGTATTGGAAAACAAATAAGGCCTACCTAGTATATCTCTGGTAAGCCTACATTTAGCTAGGTACTATTGTTGAACAGTTAAACATTAATTTCGTGATATACAAACTCAGTGCAACACATTTTTACTCGTCATGTTTTTAAGCAAAACTCGAAAGATTTGCCTAAAATGAATATGTAAAATGTCAAATATATATGGATGAATGCATGTTCTCAAATGCAGCATCTAACACGCTTACCAAAAGAGAAGTGCTGAGAGTAATTCTGGGAAGTGGAACATTTGACCAAACTTACTTCCTTCCAGCCACCTGTGCACAGCAATGATTGGAGGCCTTGATGAAAATGTATTGGTAGTTCTAGCTTGTGAGTAATGGTTTGCCGGTGCGGTGGACGAGCTGTTCAGCCTTCATGGGTTACGAACACCAGGTCATACTGCTCGTTGTGCTGGCACGAATGTGTATAGTTGGTGGAGTAGTAGCATCGTACCTGCAAAACAGTGGTCCCCTGAACGATTCTTTCTGTGAAGGCGGAGGTAGTTTTGAATTAGAGTCAAGTTGGTTTTGAGATTAAAGCCATATTTCTCACCGTTGTGTTGTAAACAACCAATGGGTGCATAACTATCTAACCAGAAAAGGAATGTATATTACCCGATCTCAGCCAGCCTGCAGTAATGACTCCAATTCAAACATCTGCTCCCTGCTCTATGTAAGCGAATTGTCTTGCTGGGTGCTTGCTTTTTAACAAATACACACACATTCGCTCAAACACACACACACACACACACATTCATTCAAGTCGAAGCTACAGTAGCCAGGATAAGGATTCTATAATGTGAGGTAAATGGTCCGAAGTGAGTTACAGGGGTATTGACCAGAGGAGACATAGCATCTGAAGCTGGTACACCCCTACCGAACGAGGGGCCCAACGGGAAGGAAGGAGACATAACTTATGCTAAGGCCCTGTCAGCCCACCAAGCAGGGCCCAGGAAAGAAGGGGGAGAGCACCTGGGAGCGGGGATGGTGGTGGAGGACGGTAGTGAAGGTAGAGAGGGGGATAGGTCATATGCAGAGGCACGATCATACCACCAACAGCTACAGGAAAAAATAAAGGAGAAAATGGCCACGAACAAACAGGAACCAGAGACAGAGAGAGAAAGGCATGGGCTTCAGGAGAGCGAGGGAAGAACACATAATGAAAGACGGCAGGCAGAAAGACAGGAGACTGAGAACATCAAAGAAATAGGCGAAGAGGACATGTCTGAGATTGTAAATTTTCAGAGAATAGGGAGGTACTTAAAGGGGAGAAAACGGCCGATCAAGCTGATTTTTAGAACAGAAACAGTGTGAAATAGGATCCTGCAAGAGAAGCCATGGTTGAAGGAATCGTTAGCATATAAGAGAGTGTTCCTAGACCGAGACTGAACAAAAACAGAACGACAGCAGCTGAGGGAGAGGACACAAAAGCGAAAGGAGCTAAGAAGAGAAACAAGGACAGAATCAGCAGAAGACACCCGGAGCAGGACAGAGCAACAAGAGCAAGCACACAGAACCATCCCCAGAACCCCACAAACAAACATGCTATCCCAACACAGACCACAACCCACACTCACAGCCTCCACCCCACACTACGCTGTAGAATCCTGCAGCACACTGCCAGGACCCCAACCCTCACAGACCCCCAAAACATAGTGTAGGAGAGGAAACTGAAGGTATGGTACACCAACGTTGATGGAATAACGAATAAGTGGGAGGAGTGGCACGAGAGAGTCAGAGGCATCACTGGACATCATAGCTCTCACATAAACCAAGGTCACAGGGATGATAACAGATGCCATCTTTCCAATGGGATATCAGATCCTGAGGAAAGACAGAGGGAACAGAGGGGGTGGAGGAGTGGCACTGCTGATCAAAAACCGATGAGATTCTGATGAGCTGGAGAGAGGAGACATAGGAGAAGCAAGAGAGTACATAATAGAAACTCTTAAGTCTGGAGGTCCCAAGGTGGTAATTGCAGTGATGTATAACCCACTACAGAACAGCAGGAAGCCAAGGCAAGAGTATGATTAGAGTAATAGAGAGATGATTGACACACTGGCTGAAGTGGTCAGAAGGGCTCATGCGAGCAGGGCAAAGCTACTGATCATGGGTGACTTCAAACACAAGGAAATCGATTGGGAGAACTTGGAGCCACATGGAGGCCAAGAAACTTGGAGGGCTAACACGTAAGGGACACTACCAGAGACAGAGGAGAGGATGAACCAGTGAGACTGGACCTAGTATTCATCTTGAGTATTGCAGATATTGAGGACATCATATATGAAAGACCCCTTGGGGCCAGTGATCATGTGGTTCTGAGCTTCGAATACATAGTAGAGTTACAGGTGGAGGGGGAGCAGGAAGGGCTGGAAAAATGAAGGCAAACTACAAGAAAGGGGACTATGTAGGCATGAAGAACTTCCTGAATGGGGTTCAGTGGGACAGAGAACTGGCAGAAAAGTCAGTTAACGAGATGATGGAATATGTGGCAACAATTTACAAGGAAGCTGAGGAGAGGTTTGTACCCAAGGGTTACAGAAATAACGAAAAAGCCAGGATGAGCCCGTGGTTCACCCAAAGATTCAGGGAGGCCAAAACCAAGTGTGCCAGGGAATGGAAGAAGTATAGAAGGCAAAGGACCCAGGAGAATAAGGAAAGCAGTTGCAGAACCAGGATGAATATGCTCAGGTAAGAAGGGAGGCCCAAAGATAATACGAGAATGACATTGCAGCGAAAACCAAATCTGACTCAAAGCTGTTGTACAGCCACAGCAAGAGGAAAACATTCTAGGATCAGGTAATCAGGCTGAGGAAGGAAGGAGGGGAGGTCACAAAAAATGATTGCGAAGTATGTGAGGAGCTCAACATAAGATTCAAAGAAGTATTCATAGAGGAGACAGAAGGGCTTCCAGAAAGGTAGAGAGGCAGGGGTAAACCTTCAAGTGTTGGACACAATACATACAACTGAAGAAGAAGTGAAGAGGCTGCTAAACGAGCTAAATACCTGAAAGGCGATGGGGCCGGATAACATCTCTCCATGGGTCCCGGAAGAGGGAGCAGAGGCACATTGTGTACCACTAACAACTATCTTCAACACATCGAAACAGGGCGACTACCGAAAGTATGGAAGACAGCAAATGTAGTCCCAATTTTTAAAATAGGAGACAGACACGAAGCATTAAACTACAGACCAGTGTCACTGATGTGTATAGTATGCAATGTCATGGAGAAAATTATCAGGAAAAGAGTGGTTTAGTACCTTGAAAAGAATGAACTTATCAACGACAGTCAGCACGGTTTCCGGGACAGGAAATCCTGTGTCACAAACCTACTGGAATTCTATGACAGGGTAACGGCAGTATGACAAGAGAGAGAGAGAGGGGGTGGGTAGACTGCATTTTCTTGGACTGTAGGAAGACGTTTGACACAGTTCCACACAAGAGATCAGTGCAAAAGCTGGAGGACCAGGCATGGATAACAGGGAAATCACTACAATGGATCAGGGAAAACCTGTCAGGAAAACAACAGAGAGTCATGGTACGTGGCGAGGTGTCAGAGTGGGCGCCTGTAACGAGTGGGGTGCCACAGGGATCGGTCCTAGGACTGGTGTTGTTTCTGGTATTTGTGAACGACATGGACATGACGGATGGAATAGACTCCGAAGTGTCCCTGTTTGAGGATGATGTGAAGTTGGTGAGAAGAATTCAGTCGGACGAGGGCTAGGCAAAACTATTGGGAGATCTAGATATGCTGCAGGCCTGGTCCAGGAAATGGCTACTGGAGTTCAACCCCACCAAGTGTAAAGTCATGAAGATTGGGGGAGGGCAAACAAGACCACAGACGGAGTATAATCTAGGGGGCCAGAGCCTACAAACCTCATTCAAGGATAAGGATCTTGGGGTGAGTATAACACCAGGCATATCTCCTGAAGCGCACATCAACCAAATAACTGCTGCATCATATGGGCGCCTGGCAAACCTAAGAACAGCATTCCGACATCTAAATTAGGAGTCTTTCAGGATCCTGTACCCTGTGCTCGTTAGGCCCATATTGGAGTATGCAGCACCAGTTTGGAACCCTCACCTAGCCAAGCATGTGAGGAAACCAGAGAGTGTGCAGAGGTTTGCAACAAGACTAGTCCCGGAGCTAAGGGGTATGTCCGTCAAGAAGAGGCTAAGGAAAATCGATTTGACGACACTGGAAAACAGGAGCGATAGGGGGAATATGATAACGACATGTAAAATACTGAGAGGAATCGACAAGGTGGACAAAGACAGGATGTTCCAGAGATGGGACACAGCATTTTAATGTTCAACAAGGGGTCACATTTGAAAGTTGAAGACTCAGACGAATCACAGGGACATTAGGAAGTATTTCTTCAGTCACAGAGTTGTCAGGAAGTGAAATTGTCTGGGGAAGTGATGTAGTGGAGGCAGGATCCTTACATAGCTTTAAGAAGAGTCTTGATAAAGCGCATGGAATAGGAAGAGTGACCGAGTAACGACCAGTGAAGAGGCGGGGCCAGGAGCATGACTCGACCCCTGCAACCACAACTAGGTGAGCACACAGCGAATGTAAGTCCAATATTCAAAAACGGGGACAGACAGGTAGCATTAAGCTACAAGCCTGTGTCACTAACATGCACAGTATGACAAGTTATGGAGATCATCACGAAGAGTAATGGAGCACCAAACACGAGAGGGATGGGTGGACTGTATATTTGGGGACTACTAGAAGGCGATCAATGCAGTTCAAAATGTCAGAACAAAATCTAGACGAATATGCAGGAATTACAGGGAAAGCACTAAGAGGGATCAAGGAATACTTATCAAGAAGGAATTAATGATTTACTTTCAAGGATGAGGTATCGTAATGGGCGAATGTGAGGAGTGACGTTCAAGAAAGTCCAGCACAGTTGTGTATATGAAAGACATGATAGAGGAAATTAAATCAGACGTGTACCTGTTTGTAATCAATATGAAACTAATGGGAAGAATATAATCAAGAGTAGATCAGGGAAGACTACAAATGAATCTGGACAAACTGCATGATTGATCTGAAAAGTGGCTATCGAATGTAATCCCAACAAATGCAAAGTTATGAAAATCGAAGAAGGCCAAAAATGTTCGGAAACAATGTACTGGCTCAGGGGTCAAAGGCTTCAAACCTTCGTTGAAAGAGGAGGACCTCGGGATAAAGTATTGTGCCGAGTATTTCACCAAAGGCAAGTTGCAACAAAAGAGATATTGACAAATTTATGGGTAGCTTTCAGGATCATCAACAAAGAAGTATTCACGACCTTATACACGGCATATATCAGGCCCATCTTGGAGTATGCAGCGTTATTATGGAACCCACACCTGATAAAGCACGAAAAGAAGCTTGGAAAAGTGTAAAAGTTTTCAGCGAAATTTTTCCTAGAGCTGAGGGCTACGACCTATAAAATCATAACCCTCAGGTAAATGTGACGACACTAGAGGGCAGAAGGACGAGTAGTGACACGATTACGACGTACAAAAGAATGAGAGGAATTGAGAGGGACAGGCGGGTCTCAGGGACACTAGGTAACAGCTGGAAGTTTAAAACAAAGATGAGCTCCAGGGATGTTAGGAAATATTTCTTTAGCCTTAGAGTGGTCAGGAAGTGTAACGAACTAGAGAGCGAAGAGTAGAAATTATAGGGAGATACCAGTAGCAGCCAGCAGAGAGGCGGGGCCAGGGGGATAGACTCGACCCATGCAAACGTAATTACGTGAACACACACACACACACACACACACACACACACACACACACACACACACACACACACACACACACACACACACACACACACGCACACGCAGGTTAAAATGTGGAACCAGAGGCTCTCTCGACTCCCTCAAACTCAACTTGAGAACAAGAAAATTAAATAAGCCTGTGTTATGCCTGGGACCAATAAGCCTAAAGGTCAGGAGAGCCAGACTGAAGAAGAGAAATTGTGGGCGAAAGAAAGAAAGGAATTAAAGGCCTAAGTAGATAAAAAAAAACAGTAGAGAGAGAGAGAATTTCTGCTCCTTCACCAACAACGGTGCGAAAATGAGGACATAAAGCACTTGAATCCGGCAGTAAAGCTAGCAGCTTGCAGACAGAGCCAGAACACTTGTGCAGCTTCCAAGAAGCTCTCATGCTATCTTGTTCCCAAAAGCTCTGAAAGGCTGCTGCTATCACGTTATCTCGTCCTAAAGCCCGTAAACATCAGGGGAAACGGATGAGTCTCCTTTATGAGCAAGAGAACGAGGTTTTCTTGAACCAGATGACCGCCTAACGTTCAGCTAGATTAAAATGAGTGACTGCGAGATTGAGTAAGCTTTGAGGTGGGCTATAAGCTCGATCAAGCTTTACACACACACACACACGCATATTTCTGTTCAGGAAATTGTGGAAGTAGATTATATACACAGCTATAGGTGTACGTATGACCAATGATTACACTAACTAATAGTATGACTAAGAGGAGAGGCCAGGAGCTGTCACTCTTTCCTCGGCCCAATATCCACCTCCTCTTCTTCCCAACCACAACTTGGTGAGTACACAGAAATAAAATTTTACGAGTTCGATCCTCGGGCAGAACCTGATGTATAGGCAAGTTATTTATACTCCCAGTTTTTTTTCACCTAATAGTAAATAAGCATCTGGGTGTTATTAGACTGCTGTGGATCATATCCAGGAGGAAACGCAAATAATGATACTGAAGACGAGCTGGAAGAGCATGCATAATGCTGAGCGATATTACCCTGTAAGTAGCAGTGACCCAATATACAGAGACTTGCTCTGTATATTGTACCAACCATTGCTCTGCCTCTGCAACTATATACAATCGTGCATTGGTATTCACTCTTACACATACGCTCACAGTCTGCTAGTCTCTGGGAGCTTGTCTTTAACAGTCTAAACGAAAATTAATAGCTAAACATCTCAGTTTTTTGGTTCAACTCAGAACGGGTTCACTAATGAAACTAATCAAGATGGTTATCGGGGAATAATTAAGGCCTGATAAAAGTTAAAATCGGTGGCATGTAGATTGGTGCGGAAAGTGAAGAGAGAAGTCATCAAATCTGAGGAGAGAGCCATCAAAGGGTCAGATGCAAGACAAAAAATACCATCTTCTGATTATCAAATACTAAACAAGAGCATCAATTTTTTCTTGTATTATTCTCTGTTACGATGAGAATAACAGTTTCTGGGACGTTCAGGAAAAAAATATCTTGGTGATAGCTATTACATGGCAGTGGACACACGTCACCTTACATTGTGTTGAGAATTGCACGATGCAAATAGCATTTTCTTCCCCAACATATTAGTTATTCCAGGTTAAGGTAGGTTATGTTAACCTAACTTACCATACATTAAAATGTATTTGCGTATAGTTAGCCACTAATAGAATAACAGGAAAAGGCGGCTTACGTTAAGCAATTCGACACACATGGTTCATAATTTAAGCACTGATAACTCCACATTCTGTTTAATGAGGAAGACAGAATTTACTGGGAAATTAACACTGAAAGCACCACACGATTAGTGGGTATAGCACACCATAAAATAATGGATAAATTATATAGAAGACTACGACTGAAGAAGAGAAAATGAATCGTTAGTCAAAAAAAAAAAAAAATAGAAACTGATGCAAGTATAATATAGAGAAATACTGTATAATGAATATAAAGAAAACAGAAAATATGAAAAAAAGACATGTTACATAACTATCTTTTATTGGGTAAGCTTCTTCTGTCACATGTGTTTTCTTCACTTCTGTGGTAATACGTTAATTGGATCCAGATCAGATAGTATCAGGCACGATGATGAAGACGAAGCTGTGAACGCTGTAAATGTGAAGTAAGACACATATGCAACAGTTAGGTGTCTTACCTAACAACCTGTCGGTATTTTATACCATTTTAATATTCACTGTAAATGTGAAGTTAGAGAGACGTAACTGTTTCCTTACCTTTTCCTCTTGTCTATTAAAATCAAAGGTGAAGTCGTGAGGGTCCATTAGGGAGTTTAGGTGTGTGTTCGTGTATACGTGGGAGTTTTAGGAGTATTAGTATGATATGCAGATGTGTGAGAGGTGCACAAGTGTAAGATTAAGTTGGAGAGTTGAGGGAGTAAATTCTGAGAACTTGGAAATTAGACGCAGGTGTCTGCGTGTTTATTCGTTTGTGCGCAAGCGATTGTGCCTATGCGTGAAGGTGCGCGTGCATTCATCTGCATGTGCATGTGTGGTGGAGGGGGAAAGGGAAGAAAGCGTGCGTGTTTCTGCAGCTCATGTGTCCCACTTACATGAATCATATAGTCTGGTAAAAAAATCGAGATATAATCGCAGGCAGGCGGCCATTCAATTATTTAGATGACCCATGACTGCAAAGTGTTAGAGAATTATCATTCAAGTTAACCATATTTCACCGTTTCTCATATTTTCCGATGTCTCGCTGCTCTTCGTTTCCTGGTGTTACAGTGCACTGTCGTGCTGAGTTGCCGTAACTCGTCGTGCCGCACACCAGCAACATCTTGCTTTACTTATATCTGTGTAATAAAATCCACAACTTATGATCCAGGTCAGATAATGTCATGCTGAGAAAATTTTTGCTATGTCGTGCCAGGCTGAGTTAATTAAGGCTCTTTTCGGCTACAGCTGGATCAGTGGAGGACATCGAGGTCAAGGGTCATACGTTATCAAGCTGGACTTTGGAGTGTCACTACGGGCTAGGTTGACATAGGTGGATCAGTGAGCAACCTATCCTCATACCGTACATTACGAGTCATTTCCAGCAAATTTAGCGAAGCTGGTTTATCGCCTACTTCCGCTAGGTTCTTGTTCTTTTATTTAATTTAGCTATTGGTGGTAAATTAAAAAAAAATAGGAAAATTAAGGTTAAATAAGTGATGTAATCAAATCTAGGCTAAAGAATATAATAATTTCTTGGATCTGTCGAAGATATATACATCAGAAAACAAACGATATACATGGAAAATGTGTTGCAGTAAAATTGGATCACTAAATGAAACATTTATTATAGTCTTCCCAGCATACAAAAGAGGGGTTACCAATAGACCTCTGGCTGTCTTTAAGAAGGCAATGAACAGGCACCTAAAGTCAGTACCTGACCAGCCGGGCTGTGGTTCGTATGTCAGTTCGCGTGCGACCAGCAGTAAAAGCCTGGTCTCAGACCGAGCCGCGGGGGCGTTGACCCCTGAAACCCTCTGCAGGTATACTCCAGGTAACTGGTTCACTTGCGAACACACTGATACGTCTTGTTACATGACAGGCACATCTCGGCATGGCTAACACGAAGTCATGTCTCGATAAATCAGTTAAATGGTAACTATATTGCGTTAAACAGAAACAGTTAAGACATGATGACATCAAGTTCGACGTCATTACTGTGAGTAAGATTTGAGTTTTGCAGATAAAGGCGTCATAGGGTCTGTGGGTGCGTGTGTGGACGTCGTTGTGCTTTCCAACTCACAAATACAGTGTACAAGCAACCCCGTCAGTGAATTTATTCCGTGCTTGTGTAGATGTGTGCACATGTTTTAACGATCTTTAAGAAACAATCAAAAGGTTTAAATAAACTCTTTCAAAAAAAAGACGGTTCAGCACTTCCAGAATATGACCTTCGAAAAGTACGAATCTATTAAAAACATTTAGCATATAATTTTTGGTAGTAAAGCAGACCCATGATTGACGTTAACCGAACATTTACAGCAGATCAGAACGAAAATGCTGAATTCTGTTAAAGGTAAATATTTTAGCCAGAATTAGAAAGCTTTTAAGCCGTGTTTGTCGTTCATGTGAATATTGTAAATTTTACTGATTTTGTCCTATTGTCAAAAACCGTATAGAATGCCTGATATAGTTTGCCGAATATATTGAAAAATGGACTGCATTATATTTTAAGTACCCAATGTCATTTATAAGATATAATAACAATTAAATTATTAACATTAATTATTTCTTGGTATGAGGCAATTCTTTTTTTTTTCTTATTTTACAAGCATAATTTTGCAGACCTGACGCATATTTTCTTGGATATATTTATTTAAATATTACACACACACACACACACACACACACACACACACACACACACACACACACACACACACACACACACACACACACGTGAAGTTGATGAGAAGAATACACTCGATCGAAGACCAGGCAGAACTACAAAGGGATCTGGACAGGCTGCAGACCTGGTCCAGCAATTGGCTCCTGGAGTTCAATCCCACCAAGTGCAAAGTCATGAAGATTGGGGAAGGGCAAAGAAGGCCGCAGACGGAGTACAGTCTAGGGGGTCAGAGACTACAAACCTCACTCAAGGAAAAAGATCTTGGGGTGAGTATAACACCAGGCACATCTCCTGAAGCGCACATCAACCAAATAACTGCTGCAGCATATGGGCGCCTAGCAAACCTCGGAACAGCATTCCGACATCTTAATAAGGAATCGTTCAGGACCCTGTACACCGTATACGTTAGGCCCATATTGGAGTATGCGGCACCAGTTTGGAACCCACACCTAGCCAAGCACGTAAAGAAACTAGAGAAAGTGCAAAGGTTTGCAACAAGACTAGTCCCAGAGCTAAGAGGTATGTCCTACGAGGAGAGGTTAAGGGAAATCAACCTGACGACACTGGAGGACAGGAGAGATAGGGGGGACATGATAACGACATACAAAATACTGAGAGGAATTGACAAGGTGGACAAAGACAGGATGTTCCAGAGATTGGACACAGTAACAAGGGGACATAGTTGGAAGCTGAAGACACAGATGAATCACAGGGATGTTAGGAAGTATTTCTTCAGCCACAGAGTAGTCAGTAAGTGGAATAGTTTGGGAAGCGATGTAGTGGAGGCAGGATCCATACATAGCTTTAAGCAGAGGTATGATAAAGCTCACGGCTCAGGGAGAGTGACCTAGTAGCGATCAGTGAAGAGGCGGGGCCAGGAGCTCGGACTCGACCCCCGCAACCTCAACTAGGTGAGTACAACTAGGTGAGTACACACACACACACACACACACACACACACATATACACACACACACACACATACACACACACACACACACACACACACACATACACACACACACACAGACACACACACACACACACACACACACACACACACATACATACACACACACACAAAGTTGTCAGGAAGTGGAACAGTCTCGGAAGTGATATAGTGGAGGCAGGATCCATTCATAGCTTTAAGAAGAGGTATGATAAAGCTCATGGAGCAGGAAGAGTGACCTAGTAGCAGCCAATGAAGAGGCAGGTCCAGGAGCTGCGGCTCTATCCCAGCAACCACAATCTGATGAGTACACATACACACACAGGCGGGGCCAGGAGCTGTGACTCGACCCCTGCAACCACAACAAGGTGAGTACACAGGAGGGGAGGGAGATCACATGAAACGACCGCGAAGTATGTGAGGAGCTAAACCTGAGATTCAAAGAAATGTTCATAGAGGAGACAGAAGGGACTCCAGAGAGATGTAGAGGTGGGGTGCACCATTAAGTGTTGGACACAATACATACAACCGAGGACGAAGTGAAGAGGCTGCTAAGCGAGCTAGATACCTCAAAGGAGATGGGGCCGGATAACATCTCTCCATGGGTCCTGAGAGGGGGAGCAGAGGTGCTATGTGTACCACTAACAACAATCTTCAAAAAATCTATCGGAATTGGGCGACTACCTGAGGTATGGAAAACAGCAAATGTAGTTTCAATTTTTTAAAAAGGAGACAGACACAAAGCATTAAACTACAGACCAGTGTCAGTGACATGTATAGTATGCAAAGTCATGGAGATGTTTATCAGAAGAGTGGTGGAACACCTAGAAAGGAATGAGCATGTCATCGGCAGCCAGCACGGTTTCAGAGGCAGGAAATCCTGTGTCACACACCTACTGGAGTTCTGTAACCGGGTGTCAGCAGCAAGACAAGAGAGAGAGAGGGGTGGGTAGATTGCATTTTCTTGGACTGCAAAAAAGGTATTTGACACAGTTCTACACAAGAGATTAGTGCAAAAGCTAGAGGACCAGGCAGGGATAACAGAGAAGGCACTGCAGTGGATCAGGGAATACCTGTCAGGAATACAATAGCACGTCATGGTACATGGCGAGGTGTCAGAGGAGGCGCCTGTGATGAAGGGGATCCACAGGGGGCAGTCATAGGACCGGTGCTGTTTCTGGTATTTGTAAACGACATGACGGAAGGAATAGACTCAGTGTCCCTGTTTGCAGATGATGTGAAGTTAATAAGAAAAATTCAATCGGACGAGGACCAGGCAAAACTACGTAGGGATCTGGTCAAGCTGCAGGCGTGGTCCAGTAACTGGCTCCTGGAGTTCAACCCCACCAAGTGCAAAGTTATGAAGATTGGGGAAGGTCAAAGAAGACCACAGACGGAGTACGGTCTAAGGGGCCAGAGATTACAAACCTCACTCAAGGAAAAGGATCTTGGGGTGAGTATAACACCGGGAACATCTCCTCAGGCGCACGTCAACCAAATAACTGCTGCAGCATACGGGCGCCTAACAAACCTAAGAACAGCATTCCAACATCTAAATAAGGAGTCATTCAGGGCCCTGTACACTGTGTACGTTAGGCCCATATTGGAGTATGCAGCGCCAGTTTGGAACCCACACCTAGCCAAGCATCATTATTAATACAGACCCCCCTCCCCTTCCCACCCTTCACCTTTCTCCCTATACTCTTTCTCATTTCCTTGCCCTTCCCAGCCCTTAATCCAATCGCCAACCCCTTCCCTGGTCGGGAGGCCCACACCAGTCCCAGCCCAACTTTCCTCTCTCCTATTAGATGAATAACATGTGGGGGATAAGTAGCATTGAAATTAGTATCAGAATGTGGTTTGTTTAACAAGATCGAAGAGTTAAAGGAAAGAACAGCAGAGGTAATGCCACACATGAAAGATATCACTGAAACAAACTTTATTTTTATTTTAAAAGGACTGGACCGGTAAGCCAGCAGAAGGCCTCAGTCAGATGACCAAAAGAGAAATAGTGGATCATCATATGACTAAAACCTGCATCAGAAAACACTTGTCCTGTTTCCTGACGAATCATGCCTAACTGAATCTAACTTGAACAAAGTTAACAGAAATGAGATGCTGTATTTCCATCAGGATACTAACTGTTAAGGAAAGTCTGAAAAAAAAAAAATAGGAGGAAGAGACGGAGACATGGCTCTATTTATTAGAAATCACTGGAATTTTGAAGAGGTGAGAGAAATGAGAAAACTAGAGGGAAACAATTTCATAACGTGATCAATTAAAACTGGTGAACTAGTGTTTGCAGTGATATACAGCCCACCACCTAATAACAGAAGACTGAAGTACAAATATGAGGAGAACAACCGTGCGATGGTAGACATCATAGCAGAAGCATCCAGGAGGGCATTTAGGGCAAAAGCGAAGCTTTTTATAATAGAAAATTTCAACCCAGAAAAATAAGATTAGGAGAACCGAGACCCATATGGGGGACTGTACTGAACAACTTAAAATAAATGCCTCAAAATTCATTTAGAAATTATTTATTTTATATTTGTGCTTTCAAAATGTTCTCTAGTTGACGCCTCTTTCTTTGGGTCATTTATTCCAGAAATTACTCTTAAGCCCCCACAGTTGACAGCAATCGAGTGACAATGTTCGAAAATGAGCAAACTTGAATTCAAGCAAAATTAGATAAGTCTAGATTTAGAAAGGATATAGGAAATTATTGGTTTGGCAATAGGGTAGTTGATGAGTGGAACAGTCTGCCTGTAGGGTTATTGAAGCTAAAACCTTCAGAATTTTAAAATTTAGGTTGGATAAATACATGAGTGAGAGCGGTTGGATTTGAGTGGGACTTACACATAAGTAAAATAAATTTATCAAAGCTTATTGTTTGGGTAGCGTTGATAATGGGCTGGGCAAATATTTTGTTAGTGGGATGGATTTGTGTAGGACTTGCCTAGTAAGGGCCAACAGGCCTGCTGCAGTGTTCCTCCTTTCTTATGTACTTACTTTCAATGGAAAACAAACCTTCACTGGGCTATAGCCTACTCAAAACTACATAAAGTAGTATGAACTAATAGCCTGAATGATCAGGTCCTCATCCAGGCTTGCACAATGATCCATGGAAACATTAATTAACTAGTAGAAAATGGGTAATAAATAAATAGATTAAATGTATTTCGGTTGCTGCACGTCCGAGGGGGGTTCCCTGTATCTCGTAAGCCCAGACCCTTCTACCCCAATGCATAAAAGAATAGTATACAGTGCAGCATAACCTTTAAATGCAGGGAATCGTAAGAAAAATGCTAATTTCTTAAAAAAAAAAAAATGGGCCAAACTCGCAACTATACAGCCCAAAACTAATTCGAAACTTTTAGTAAGAAACAAATTTTGAAAATATAAAGGCAGTAAGAAGAAGCGTACCCTAATGACAAAAGCTCTCGCTTCTTACAGTAAGTGTCCGGGTTCGATTCCTGGCGAAGGGGTGGAAACGTTGGATGTGTTTCCTTTCACTGGTTGTCCATGTTCACCCATCAGTAAAATAGTTACCTGGGTGTTAGTCGACTGGTGTGGGTCATATCCTGGGATAAAACTGACCTAATTTGCCCGAAATGCTCAGCATAACAAGCGGCTTTCTATATAGTAGTATGTTACTGATGTCAGCTAGACCTGTATACCTTGTATATGTACTTGTAAAAAATAAAGATATTATTAATCACAAAATACATCAGCATTGTAAGTTTGAAGACACACAAGCAGGAGACAGTTATGAATCTTGAAGGATCATAGAGAGAGACACCTCTCCCCAACTAACTGTATCAGATACACTGGTATGAATACATATCACATAAACATTACACTGTTGACTGTTCATACACTCTACATTATATCGACCTCGACATACAGATAACTAAAACAACTGAACAAAATGACAGTAATGATAGGGCAACCGGCAGGGCTTCTGTATAATGTAAAGGAATGTTAGACGTGATAGACACAGGCAGATACTATACAATTCAAAGGAATGCTGTACAACAAGCATATGTATCATATTTAAAGCATATTGAATTGTGGTGGCTCACTTAAGTAACTGGCGAAAATTGATCGATCGTCATTCATGTGATCTATTTGTTCTGAAGAAAATATTATATACAAAAGAAAGTACGTAGCAGACAAGGCAAACTTGGTACACACCTTATTTTTTAGAACATAAGAACATAAGAACGAAGGAACACTGCAGAAGGCCTACTGGCCCATGCGAGGCAGGTCCAAGTCTCCTACCGGCTTAAGCCAAAGCACCCAACCTAACAGGTCAGGTCACATTGACTTAAGGGAGGAACACGGCAACCGACCTGTTAGCACAAGCTATCAGGTCTAACTCACACCCACCCACATCTACTCATGTATTTATCCAACCTATTTTTAAAGCTACACAACGTTCTGGCCTCTATAACGGTACTTGGGAGTTTGTTCCACTCATCCACAACTCTATTACCAAACCAGTACTTTCCTATATCCTTCCTGAATCTGAATTTTTCCAACTTAAAACCATTGCTGCGAGTCCTGTCTAGGCTAGATATTTTCAGCACACTATTTACATCCCCTTTATTTATTCCTGTCTTCCACTTATACACCTCAATCATATCCCCCCTAATTCTACGTCTTTCCAGAGAGTGCAGTTTCAGGGCCCTTAGTCTATCCTCATAGGGAAGGTTTCTGATACATGGGATCATCTTTGTCATCCTCCTTTGTACATTTTCCAGAGAATTTATATCCATTCTGTAATACGGTGACCAAAACTGTGCAGCATAATCTAAATGAGGCCTAACCAAGGATGTATAGAGTTGAAGAACAACCTGAGGACTCCTATTATTTATGCTTCTTGATATGAAGCCAAGGATTCTATTAGCTTTATTGCGAACACTTATGCACTGTTGTCTTGGTTTCAGATTACTGCTAACCAGAACTCCTAAATCTTTTTCGCAATCCGTAATATTAAGATCTACATTATTTAGTTTATATGTGGCATGGTTATTGTCCTGTCCAACATTTAGAACTTTGCATTTGTCTATATTAAACTGCATCTGCCACTTCTCCGACCACTGCATCAGTCTATTCAAATCTTCCTGGAGTGCTCGAATGTCCTCGTCAGAATGAATTCGACGGCCTATTTTGGTGTCATCGGCAAACTTGCCGATGTCGCTCTTTATGCCCTCATCTATGTCGTTTATGTAGATTGTGAACAGCAGGGGGCCCAACACTGACCCCTGTGGAACACCGCTCGTAACGCTTCCCCACTCTGATTTCTCCCCATTTATGCAAACTCTCTGCTGCCTATTTGTCAACCATGCCTCTATCCAGGAAAAAATTTCTCCTCCTATTCCATGTGCTTTAATTTTCCTCAATAGTCTCTGATGTGGGACCCTGTCAAAAGCCTTACTGAAGTCCATATACACAATATCATATTCATTACCATGATCTACCTCCTCAAATACCTTAGTGAAAAAAGTTAATAAATTCGTAAGGCAGGAACGCCCCTTTGTAAAACCATGTTGAGATTCGTTGATTAATTTATGCTTTTCAAGGTGGCTACGAACTGCCTCGGCAATTATTGATTCCATAAATTTTCCCACTATGGAGGTTAGGCTTATTGGTCTATAGTTCGAAGCTAAGGACCTGTCACCTGTTTTGAAAATAGGTATCACATTTGCCATTTTCCACTTATCTGGCACCATGCCAGTTTGTAGTGATATGTTGAAAAGATTAGCCAAAGGTGTGCTAAGCTCCTCTTTACATTCCTTTAGAACCCTTGCATACAGTTCATCAGGGCCTGGGGATTTGTTAGGTTTTAATTTATCTATTTGCCTAAGGACCATGTCACTTGTGACCCTAATGGTGCACAGTTTATTATCGTCCTGTTCTACATAATTTATCATTACTGGAATATCGCTGGTATCCTCCTGTGTAAAAACTGAGAGGAAGTATGTGTTAAAAATTCTACACATTTCCTTATCACTGTCAGTGAGCTGACCCGAGGAACTTTTGAGTGGGCCTATCTTGTCCCTGATCTTACTTCTGTATACCTGAAAGAATCCTTTTGGGTTAGTCTTCGATTCTCTTGCAACTTTAACCTCATAATCTCTTTTTGCTTTTCTAATTCCCTTTTTTATTTCTCTCTTTAACTGAATATATCGATTTCTTAATTGCCCCTCTCCTCTTTTGATTTGCCTATATATGCCTCTCTTTTGACCAATCAGATATTTTAATCTATTGTTCATCCATTTAGGATCAATTTTGTTTGATCTGATTTCCCTATTTGGAACATAATTTGACTGAGCAGCTAGAACTATGCCCTGGAAAGCATCATATCGGCAACCATCACCACCTACCTGACCCTTAGTCAGGTCATTCCAGTTCAGCCCACCTAAGTAATTTTTCAGTCCTATGAAATCAGCCAAGCGAAAGTCAGGGACGGAGACTAGATTGCCATTATTAGGGGAATTCCATGATATGTTAAAACTGAGTGATTTGTGATCACTCTCCCCAAGCTCATCATTAACCTCAAGATTATTAATTAGTGTTTCCCTACTGGCAAGAACCAAGTCAAGGAGGTTATTTCCCCTAGTTGGCTCTGTCACAAACTGTTTTAAAAAGCAATCCTGGATCGTATCAAGAAAGTCACCCGACTCTAAATTTCCTGTCAAATTGCTCCAGTCAATCTGTCTATAGTTGAAATCTCCCATTAGCACAACATTTTCGTATGTAGATGCCTTACGAATTTCGTCCCATAGAAGTTTACTGCACTCCCTATCAAGATTTGGGGCCCTGTAAATCACACCCAAAATTAGTTTTTCTCGGCCCTCGAGAAGCTGTAACCAAACAGATTCAGTGGCTGACGCTTCTAATTTAATATCTTGTCTAACACAACAATTTAAATTGTCTCTGACATACATCGCTACTCCACCACCTTTCCTGTTGACCCTGTCAGTGAATGAATCAATGAATAAGACACTCAGCCACACAGAGTAAATTCTTAACATCAAATCAGTTTTGAATATGGTACTTACTCACACAGAGCAAATTTTTCTTGGAACATATAATCAACTAGTACGAAATTTACACGAGTACACACATTATTGCACAATAATGTGAGGTAACACTCAGTTACTCAACATTTACAAAAATTAACACAATCAAAAAGGCAAAGCATAAATAAACTAAAGATGGGAAGTGATTACTTGGAATAAATTATCTATATAATGCGTATTAACGCATTATATGGATAAATAACTCCAACTCTGCAAGAGTAAGATTTACATATGCAGAGTGGTTGTCAGATCTAGGATGACCAAATTCAGTAGCAAAGCTAATACTTGATGTGACTGAGAGGACTTAACGTTAGTGGTATCATTTGAAACTTGATTTCTTCATTACTTGCCGTGTTCATAAGGAGTAACGTCAGTCGGAACTTTTGTTAGTCAGGTTGTTAGAGGTAGAAGGTACTAGGTGAGGATTGTCAAGGTGTGGCTCACCAGTGGGGGTATCAGTAGTTTCATCACCATCATCACAGACTAACTTCATGTGATCTAGGTGGGACTCTATGTACTGACCACTACTGATTTCTATAACCTTATTACCATATAAGTGTTCAACAACTCGATAGGGACCAACAAACTTTTGGTCTAACTTTGGCACTGCAGAGTTCTGTTGAAGTTAGCATAACTCTCAAGCCGACTTTAATTTTGGGTGGTTTCGCAAGAGCGTTTGACACATCCGTAAATTCTGCTGACTTTTGAAGTGTTTCTAGACACTCTGAACTAACCAAGTACGAGACATCACATAATCATCCTCACTGTAATTAAGTTTTGAACTACAACTCTTTGGGTTGACGTTCATCTAAACCATACAAGTCATAATGTGGAGTATCTCCTATAGAGACATTGTATGTGAAATTGATTGCACGCTGAACATCTGGTATAACTTCACACTATGTTTCGCTGTTAGGATAAATTGTTGCTCTTCAAAACATCGAATACTTTCTTACTTGTCCTATCAGCTAAATCATTACTGACAGGATAGTGACGAACGATAGTAGACTATCACTACGGACTTAGTAGTATGTCTACGAATTATACGTTCTTTCAATGCTTTGGATACTGTGTCTGAAGTTTTTATCTGCGACTGGAACTTTCAGTAACATGTGACATAATCTATTATTACATATATATATTTATTACGTTAGAAAGAACTTCGGAAATTAGTCAGTAAATCGTGCGATACTTTCTCCCAAGATTCAATGGTAGTGAGATATACTTGAATAGCATTAGGACCACTAACATTTCATTTATGTTATATGCATACATTGCATTTCTTAATATCTGTTGACATACGAGACCCAAAATATTTCAGCGTAGCTTATTTAACAAAACGATCCCTACCAGAGTGTGCAACACCTGGTACAAATAGCTGCAGGGCTACAATCACTAATGACGCTGGAATGACTAACTGATGTACTCTTCTGCTAGAAATACCAAGTTCAGCTCTGGAATACAGCAAATCTTTGCTCATGACAAAGTCAATGAAAGGAGCTGGTGGTTTCACTGAGTGTATTCGATCTTCAGCAGGACTCGAACCACACCAGACTATGTTGGATCCGTTCTTTGAGCATTCTTTACATCCTCTGAATTATTCGGAGAATCAACAACTGCAATGTGTCGATATAATAGATGTACAACAATACTTGATTTGCCTGGTAAGTGATGAAAAGTAGGATTGAACTCTTCTATGGTCATAGACCATCTGGCTAATCCTCCAGTAGGCTGTTTATTCTGGAACAATGGAATTAGTAGAACACAATATGTCAAGACATGACTTAGATACTGGCAGATGATATCTCGCAAGTGCTTTAAAGACCAAACTATGATCAATGCTTTTTGCTCAGTTATGGTATAGTTACGTTCAGCCTTGGTAAGAACTCGACTAGCAAATGCAACTAGGTTATATTTGCTGATCGGTCTTTTAAGCTAGGACGCACCTATGGCGTTGGAACTCGCTTCTGTTGTCATACAAAAGGGCTTTTTAAAATCAGAAGTTAGCTAGTATTTTAAAATCTGAAATGTTCTTTCTTGACGAGTTCTATAGAAATCTGCTAATCCTACAAAAAAGATCTTACGGCATTAGCAGTTTTTTTGATTTTGGGAAATT
Organism: Cherax quadricarinatus; assembly: GCF_038502225.1. NCBI lineage: Eukaryota > Metazoa > Arthropoda > Malacostraca > Decapoda > Parastacidae > Cherax > Cherax quadricarinatus. The sequence continues at coordinate 25,638,668 of NC_091297.1, forward strand.
TTGAACAGCAATTACTGTATTTTGGTCAGTCGTAACTTGATCTCTGATCTTAGGAACAGGCATTTAGAGTTTTGTCTTAAAACTGACTTCCTAAAGCTTACCAAACACCAGATCTAGTCTTTTGAGAAGCGTTTCCACATCTTCGGACATGACAATCATATTAGATTCTAAACATGTTCGTCATGAGAATTTGGAAGCCGTTGTGAGGAAATGAAAATGACCTGTTGGAGTGAAAAACGCTGTTAGCTTTTGGCTATTTTCATGAAGACGAACTTGCTAAAACTTTTTAACAAATCTATGTCCTTTGTTACAATTGTAACTCATTGTACTCACTGTACTAGCCCTAGATAAAGGACGTAACTGAGAGTGAGACTCTTCTTGAGATGATTAGTTTTCACACAAACAATAGGATCAATGGGAGAGAAAGAGAGAGAGAGAGAGAGAGAGAGAGAGAGAGACAGACAGACAGACAGACAGACAGACAGACAGACAGACAGACAGACAGAAGGAAAGAAGGAAAGATTACGGGAAGGGCTTTGAATGGAGAGGTTTGGAGATTATAGATAAAGTGGAAATGAGAAACTTTGCCAGATAAAGCAGGAAGAGGGTGAGGGTGAAAACTACTGCAACGATTATGTGGAACTGGTGAATAATCTCAAATTAGGTGGAGTGGCAGGGAAGGCTCGAAGGAGGAGTGACAAAGAAACAGATGAAGCTGAAATGTAAAGAGGAAGAAACGATGGGAAAGTGACAGGGAAAGACAAAGTTAAAGAGGCAAAGAAAGAGATAAAGAAGTAGGGAAATAAAAATAAAGGATAAAGAGGTAGAGGAAGAGTCGAGGAAGTCATTGCAACAAACGTGTTGAGACTCGAGTGACGAAGAGGAAGTACACTTACACAAGCATTGGCGGACTTACATATTTTGGATCCCTGAAATTTGAACTGTTATGGGGGCCCCTTTGCAACCCCTTCTCATAACAGTAGACCCAAAATTTTTAAGCAATGTGGACTAAAGTCGCTTCTTGGGCCCCTCCTGGATTAGGAACCCCTGAAGCTTAAGCTTCATTAGTTTCATAGTAGATTCGCCCCTGGTCGTAAGCAGTGATGATGACATCTGCTACATTGAACCAACGATGAAACAAACGCATCGTTCTATGCCACCGACCATTTGTTAAAGTGATGACATGAAAGTCCTTCTGCATAAATTAACACGATGCATGATCTGAACATAACACATTACCCAAACACGACACACAAGCTTAACATAAAATATGACCTAAATAAAAATACCTAAACTTAAAACGAGCCCAAAACATGAAACACGACTTAAATATTTCTCGAGAATTCAACGTGACATATGATCTAAACATAGCATTAAATTTTAACCTGCAACAAATTCTAAATATGTCAACATAAACTTGGACATGATATAATATCTAAAAAACTAAGGCATAAAAATGTGGCTAAACCTAACATGAAACAACGTAAATGTAACAAATTTAAACATAAAACAATACTTAAATATGAAATGCTACGTAAGTATTAAACAATACCGAAACATAAAACAATAATAAAATATTAACAAAATCCACCATATAACACTATCAAAAAAAAAAATTAAACAGTGCCTGACCATAAAATCATATCTAAACATAACACAAGACCTAAACATAACACGATGATAACATGAGCTACGATTTAATTACGAATCATGATCTAAACAAACAGTACTACCAAACCTTCAGCAAGACCCAATCATTCAACAAAACCAAAGCAATAAATAAGACCGAAAAATTCAACAAAATCCAAGCAATAAATAAGACCCAAAAATTCAACAAAACCCAAACATTAAACAAGACCCAAACATTAATCAAGACCCAAACACTAAACAAGACCACAAACATTAGACCAAGACCCAAATATTAAACAAGACCCATTCATTGAACATGACCCTAACATTAAATAAGATCTAAACACTAAACAAGACCACTAACATTAGACAAGACCCAAACATTAAACAAGACCCAAATAATAAACAAGACCCATTAATTAAACAAGTCCCAAACAATAAACAAGACCGAGTCATTAAACAAAACCCAAACACTTAAATATTAAACAAGAGCCAAACATTAAACAAAGCCCAAACATTAAACAAGACCCAAAAGCTAAATAAAACCTAAGCACTAAATAATACCGTTAAGCAAGACCTGAACATTAAACAAGATATAAACCTTAAACAAGATCCAAACAAGAAAACCACAATGAAACAAGAAATAAGACCCAAACATTGAACAAGAACTAAACATTAATTAAAGAAGACAGTCACATGAAAGGAAACACAAAAATTTAAAGAAGCCTTAAACATTATAAAGGCCTAAACATTATGTAAGACCTAAGCATGAAACATGACCAATACAGTGAATGAAAACTTTAATAAAAAAAAAAATAACATACCCCTGATACAATTCCTAAACATGCCTCCTGATCTAAATGTTTAATAACGTCTAAACATCAAAGATGATTAAAACCATAAAACTTTAAACCTTCAATGGGGCTGCAGTAATTGGAAGGTGTCTGTATCGGAGCCAATTTAATTCCTTCAATTTCCTTGTTGCTGTATGACCGTACGGTTTTAGAGCTTCCTCGTGAACATATTAAACCTGTATACGAAAACTCTATCTAAAAAAAAAAAAAAAGTCTTCCACCGCTAATGTGTCTAACTCAGAGCAAGTTTGAGCTTGGTTTTGGCTTGCTTAGGTGAAAAACTGCTAATTTTATTGACGCGTAGATAACTGGGTAACTGGGGTTATCAGCTTCAGTATGACCTGAGAATGTCTCTTGTGATTAGCTCTAAATCTTTAACGCAGGTGTATCTTATCTGTGGGAAAGTTGGGGTAGTTACTGGGTGCTCTAAGTACCAAATTGGAAATTTTATATGTAATATATATATATATAAATATATATATATATATATATATATATATATATATATATATATATATATACACACATATATAATGTGTGTGTGTGTCGTGCCGAATAGACAGAACTTGCGATCTTGGCTTAATTAGCAACGCTCATCTTGCCATATAGGACAAGTGAAAATTTGTGTATGCAATAATTTCGCCAAAATCATTCTGAACCTAACGAAAAAAATATATTTCACTGTGTTTGTTTAGTACTAAATTATTGTAAACAAATCTAAAATATATTTAGTTGGGTTAGGCTAAAATAAATTGCGCTTGTTATAATAAGGTTAGGTAAGTTTTCTAAGTTCCTTTTTGTGCAAAATTATAAATTTTTACATCAACATTAATGAAAAAAAATATATCTTTAAACGTATAAGAGAAAATTTTAGAAAGGACTTAATTTTAAATGAGTTCTTGCTAACTGACCAGTTTTACATATTCGGCACGACATGAATATATATATATATATATATATATATATATATATATATATATATATATATATATATATATATATATATATATTATATATATATATGGGTTTCCATACCATAATTTGACTGGGTTATGTTCTAGTTCTAGATGATAACGACTTTATTCAGACACCTTTTCGCCGGCTCAACAGGCTTTTTAAAATCTATATTACAATTAAGAAAGTATGCCTTGTAAACAAAACGTTTCCATAATAACTAGTGATGTTTCCATAATATCTAGTGATATATATTCCTGCAGTTTTTGATGGTGCTATTTACACCGCCTCTGCCTCGTAGAGACGCTTGAAGATATCTTCCTACTACTTCGTCTACTTTTTCTAGAGCCTTCACGGTGTTTAATGGGCTTAATTGCAAACTCCTGGGCCTCTTTTGTGATCATCGATGGATCCTGGACCTCTAAAACAGCTTTTGAGTATATTTTCTTCTGCCTGGGTTGGTTGATATCAAATTGCTTCACTGGGCTAAAGTCTCTCTTGAAATCTTGAAGGCACTGAGCCACAGCTCTTAGGACTCTTGGGAACATTGCGCTAACACAATATCTTCCCAATGCTTTGTCAGATTTACTTCTATATTTCACGGTATTTAACTGACATCTCTGTGGATATCTATGCAATAATTAATTCGAATGATTTTAAATTTTATTTGTGTACCACAGTACTAAAGGAAAGCACATAAACCTCATTTACATATTGCGGGGTGTTGATTTCCTGAAGCTGTATTACACTTTTAGCAGTGTTACAGTTCTGATGTTAGGCTGCTGCTTGTCCTGTTTCCTCACAGTCCTTACCTAACCTAACCTAACCTAAACTTCTTGAGAATGTTAGGCTAAAGCTACCGTGTTTTTTATCGGTGTTAATCTGCAGCTCCTCGACCTCTTGAAGGAACTGGGCTGCAACTTTTCTGCATCTTGTGGATGTAGAGATACAAGGAACTGGGAAGCATCTTTCTTGGACTACTGTGCAGCGACTGAAACACATCTAGTTAAGTCAATGGTTACTGCAGTCCGCAGTTATCCAAATATTTACACAGCCAACGATCCCTCCGGAGTGACTTCATTTATTCAGTTATATCGGTCTGCACAGCTATTCCAGCTGGTATAGTCACTCCAGGCTCCACACTTGTACAGTTTTTCCAGAGTGAATCAAAAAAATTCTCGTTGTTCAAAAAGTTCTGAGCGATTACAAAGTTTTCAATAGTTAAGTCAGATTCAGGTAGTTCTGATTACTTTTTTCATAGACGATCAGAAAGTTTATATTAGCAAGGTAGCTATATGAACATAGTGACGAGTGTGTTCAGGTAGTGAGTAAACACATTTGCATTTTATTGGAGTTTTTGCAATTTGATTTGTTCTTTTCTGGAATGTACTTTCCATTTCTGCATATATATATATATATATATATATATATATATATATATATATATATATATATATATATATATATATAATTGTGAGTGTGTGTGCGCGCGCAGGACGTAATGTGCAGAATGTAGAATTACAGATGGTGCAGGGCACCGTAATCTTGAAGAATCTGAAGCACAGGCATGAAGCTTGGCGCCCATATACCAGCGTCCTATGAGGGACGTGCAGCAGACGAAGGCAGTGTCTCTGCTAAGTAGGTCATACTGAAGCGATGGTCCGCAGTATGCAAGAAGGTTGTGGAAATGTCTTCTGTACCAAGATTTCATGATGCTGCTGTTTCTGGCAAGTTGCACTTGTGTCTAATTCTTCATATTGTCGATACTGTATACAACTCATGTATAACTTGTCAGACATTGCAACATCATGGAATCTTAGTACAGAGGACACCTCCACAACCTTCTTGCTTACTACTGGCCCATCCCATGACAATGGCCTATTTTCATCTGGGATCCCGAATTCCAGTAACAATGCCTTCATCTGTTGCACGTCCCTAACGCCGGTATATAAGCGCCAAGCTTCATGCCTGTGCTTAGAATTCTTCAAGAATACAGTGCTCTTCACCATTTCGATTTCTGAGAGGCTGATTAACTCGTATTTTGTACAAAATTCTACGTCCTTCACATTATGTCCTTATATTGTATTGATAAAGCCACTGGTTGGCGAAAAGTCTACAAATAAAGATACCCAGATGTTCTAAAAGTGTCTATTTCATCTTGTAGGTATTATATACCATTCATGTAATGACAATAGGTTGTTGGACGATGTATTGGTAGATAAAAAAGTTGGTGGGTAGACTTCATGAAGTGCATGTACATATAGGGGCAATAAATATATCGGATCAATTTTTAGTTGTAGCTACAGTGAGAGTGAAAGGTAGATGGTGTACAAGGAGAAGGGTATTAGAAAGTATGAGGTAGGTGAAGGTTTATGAACAAGAGGAGGAGGGAGTTAGGGTAAGATATAAGCAATTAGTGAGAGTATAGGCAATGAAGTTCAAGAAATATGGGGTAGATTTAACAATGCAGTGTTAGTGTTCAGCAGTTGTTTGTGAATATAGGAGGGTGAGTGTGGGAAGGAAGACTAGCGAATTCTGGAATGAAGAGTTAAAGACAGTAGTAAGAGAGAAAAAGTTAGCATATGAAAGGCTTTACAAAGTAGAAATGACATAAGGAAGGAGGAGTATATGGAGAGGCAAAGAGAGGTAAAGAAAGTGGTGATGGAATGAAAAAGCAGGGCAAATGAGAGAGTGGGTGAGATGCTATCAACAAATTTTGTTGAGAATAAGAAAACAATTTGGAGTGAGATTAATAAGTTGAGAAAGCCTAGGGAACGAATGGATTTGACACTTAAAGATAGAAGTGGAGAGTTATTAGATGGAGAGTTACAGATATCAGAAAGATGGAGGGAATATTTTGAGGAACTGTTCGATTAGCAAGAACTCATTTAAAATCAAGTCCTTTCTAAAATTTTCACTTATACATTTAAAGATATATATTTTTTTCATTTATGTTAATGTAAACAATAATAATGTTGTACCAAAAGAACCCTAGGAAAATTTCCTAACCTTATACTGACAAGCACAATTTAATTTAGCCTAATCCAGCTAAATATATTTTAGATAAATTTGCAGTAAATAATTTCGCAAAAATCATTCAGAACTTAACGGAAAATACATATTTCATTGTGTTTATTTATTATTAATTTATTGTAAACTTATCTAAAATATATTTAGTTGGATTAGGCTAAATTAAATTGCGCTTTTTATAATAAGGTTAGGTAGGTTTTCAATGGTTCTTTTGGTACAAAATTATTAATTTTTCACTAACTTAAATGAAAAAAATATATCTTTAAACGTATAAGAGAAAATTTTAGAATGGACAAAATTTTAAACGAGTTCTTGCTAATTGACCAGTTTTACCTATTCGGCACGATACACACACAGACACACACACACACAGACACACACACACAGGCTAAGCTGTATGCTCTCAAAGAGGGGGTAGATTACAATCTTGGCTTGTCAGTTAGTAGTTTGAGAACAATACGAAAAGAACTTCAACTGAATTTTATTGACTTAAGACTCAGGGAGATTGACACTAGTCAGTCCATCTATCATCATTCCATCATGCAGGAAGAGCCACATGTCTATGGTGCATCCAACAAAATAAGGAGACTCTTGGATGTCACTACCTCCCGGCTCCGGCTGGGTTTTAAATCACCACCACCAGATGTAGACCAAACGAAATGTAAACTTTGCCAGATGGACTATTGTCACACCTTGCGTCATTATGTACTGGAGTGCGATAAAATTAATGAATTTAGAGACAAATCACTCAGAAATGTTCAAGAAATGGCAAAGTATTTTATCCACAGTGGTATATTACAGACCATTCTGGAGAAATACCCTTACTTTGCTCCCTGTAAATAAAGCATTACTACGTGTGTGTGTGTGTGAGTGTGTGTGTGTGAGTGTGTGTGTGTGTGTGTGTGTGTGTGTGTGTGTGTGTGTGTGTGTGTGTGTGTGTGTGTGTGTGTATGAGTGTGTGTGTGTGTGTGTGTGTGTGTGTGTGTGTGTGTGTGTGTGTGTCTCAACAATCAATATTTGCACCAATAACTCATTACAGTTGTGTCCGGGTGTGGAAGTGTGAATTGCTTATTACTCTATAATTTGTTCATGATCGTAGCCATGTATAAACGTAAGTAACGATACTTACAGGATTCATTACTTTTGTAATCTGTGAGTTCATTACCTTTATACCTAGTTCAGCTATCAAAACTTTGGGGCCCAGTCCCTGGATCCATTACGCACCTCTGTAATCTGTAAATACCTTTGTAACTTGTCATGATTGTGACCAGACCTACCTGGAGTTCATTACCTTTGTAAATTGTGATTTCATTACCTTTGTAAATTGTGAGTTCATTACCTTTGTAACTTGCTCAGCTATCAAAACTTTGAGGCCCAGTCCCTGGACCCATTATGTACCTCTGTAATCTTTTGACTACCGCCCACAGGATGGGTATGGGGTGCATAATAAAGATATTAAACTAACACACACACACACACAGACACACACACACACACACACACACACACACACACACACACACACACACACACCCATATATATATATATATATATATATATATATATATATATATATATATATATATATATATATATATATATATATTCAAACGATATATATATATATATATATATATATATATATATATATATATATATATATATATATATATATATATATATATATAATCACAGACAGGCTATCTTAACTATGCAAGACAAGCCACGTGGGGTGGAAATCTTTTGCTCAAGTATTTTCACATTTCTCAGTGCGTCATCAGGAGCTATGCAGTGACGCAGTGTAGCAATAAAAAGGGTGAGGGGAAGTTTTCTCAGAGTAGGGCATTGCGGGCCAATCCCCTTCTGCAGTCTCTCTCAGAATCGAGAGCTAGAGTGAGCAAGAGCCATTAGACAACAGACCAAAGAATAGTTTTATGTTTCTGAGTATATCATCAATGAGAATACAGTTCAAGGTCCTCTCACCATCTACATTTCCTGAAAGAGCACAACTGGCACGATGTAAATTGAATAAATAGAGCACTACTTCCGAAAATAACTCAAAAACCCGCACTTAGGAGAACAATATTATGATCTTCTCCTAAGTGTAGATATTTTGCGAACTGTTCCAGCCACGGTATTGTGACTTTTTATTCTCTTATAATTGAAGGGAATGTTGTCAGGGGGATGTTATAATAAACTATGTTGAATCAGAATATTAAGTAATGAAGGGAAATGTCTGGAATTTCTTTTAAAATATGTTTAATGGCTTAGTGTAGTTATAGATGAGGAGAAGAGTTATAATTCCGTATTATTCTGGTAAATAAAGTTGAAATTTGTTTCGTTGATTACAAAACTGTAGTCGGTGTGTTGGTTGGAGTGGTATTGTTTTAGTGTACAGACTGTCTGCTATATTTAACCAGCAAATGGTGGGCGAAGATGTATTCGAGAGACAGCAGAAGTTGGATCAGTTGCAAGGAGATGAAGCAAGGAATCAAAAAGGCACGAGATGAATCTTAATCCTGCGCAAGATGCAATTTCAATGACCGACACAACTTGCACTGTAAAGTAAGTCTCAGGTCCAGACATAGGCGGTGAAGAGGTGTTGTGTTCTAGTATGGTAAATAGATACCCATCCCGCTCTCTAAGGTGGCGAATTGTTACCTATTGCTGCCTCTCTGTGTCCTCTTGGGTTCTGTTTTCAAGTAACGTGTAATGAACATCTGTACATTATTAATGCTTCTGTGTTTGATTAATATTATGCCTTTGTTTTGCAGCTTGGGACAATAGCACAAGCGATTTGCTGAAATAACTTGGTTCGATATACTCATTTACTTTTTATTGAATATTTTTTTTTTTTTTTTTTTTTTTTTTTTCAACAAACCGGCCGTATCCCACCAAGGCAGGGTGGCCCAAAAAGAAAAACGAAAGTTTCTCTTTTTAAATTTAGTAATTTATACGGGAGAAGGGGTTACTAGCCCCTTGCTTTATTGAATATATTAATGTTAATTAATATTAACATTGTAGGTTGCTGAATCGGCGGATGGTACATCTATCCTACGCACGCATTTCTTGATTTGTAAAATTATTTCGTGACTCTAGGCCCTCTTTATCTGATATTTTTTTTTACCAACCTGCCAGTTCCTGCAGGCAGGCAGGCAGGCAGGCAGGTTTAAGCCTTCTCGTAGAGTCTGTGTGAACAGTACGCTGTTTAGCAGCTATTTCAGACACATTACACTTTCATGAACACATCTTACATAACGCTAATGTGAACATATCTTCTCCACCTTGTCAAGGGTGGACAATCTGAGAGACGTTCATTTTCGTGTAGGTTTGCCAGGACGGGTCCTGCCCCGGGTCTTCTCCAAGTCTGAGGGCGTGATGCTTACACGTGAAGTCACCCGACGATTTATACTCTGCTCTACTTTTTGGGCGGCAAGTTTTTGACGATCACGTCCTGTGTGAACTTAGTCTTTGTGATGGTAATTAGTTTTCTGAGAGTTCATCACAGTTGGGATTTTCTCTGTTCTACTTTGCAGACAATTTTCCCTGTTAGCTAAGTCGTGTTGGGACCTGAATATGTAAATCAGTTTCTATTTATCATATGTATATGAAGGAAGTGTATTTTTTATTGGGCACATGTAACCACATTTTATCATGTACAGGTTAATGGAATTGCATTGTGTTATTAAGATGTGCTCCGTAATACACGAAGAGCTTCTCCGTAGTAAAGAAAGAATATTCTTGCCAGACCTTGGGTTTTATCATAATTTTCCCCTATAATTGATTTATTTTTTATGATCTCAACTCTAAAGTATTTACTTATTGTATGTCCTGTTAAGGAAGCAGAAGCAAAGATTTCACATCTTGAGCTGTTAAGAGTTTTATTTGCTTTCCAAGGACAATAATGTGTGTGTGCCCGTGGGTATGAATCACCTGGAGTGATCACGCAAGCAAGAGTTGTCATGTGGTCAAAGGACTTTATAGCATTTAACTTTTCCCACAAAAATGAGAGAAATAAGAGCAGCTGGAGCGGTAATAGCATGTGCTGTAGGTTGTCTCCACATGACCTGAGACCCAGCTCAATTAATTGGCATCAGTTTTTCAGGTCCGCTTGTGATCCGTAAGATCACCTAGCTTTATGAAACGGTATGTTGATAGCCTGTGTTGGACGAGCTCAACTTAAGAAAAAGATAAAGTTATTATCCCTTGCTCAATGCTAATGCCAGGGGAATACCATGGAATTTCTAAACACTACTAAACATTACTTTCGACAGCCAAGGGTTTCTTAAACATTTTTTATGCTGTCATCTTCCCCTCTGATAATCTGTCCTGATGATGACTTTTCCCTCATACCTCCCTCATGTCTGGTCAACCTAACATTGAGATTATGGTTAATCTTCCGCCATTTCTCTAAATATTTCTTAAGTGCTTGACAATTATATGGCACAGATCTTCACTCTCCAAATTATCATTCGTTGTCTTTCCAGCTTCTCCTTGTAAATTTATCACTTGCTGCTTCTCCGCTATATCTCTCTTCTTTACTTCATCTACTCCATCTGTACAGTTCTGTTACTTTTTCAGTCTACTGTGGTGTTCTGCATAGTTCGGTTATTTTTCTGCTCATAATAATTGATGATTTGCACGAAATATTCAATATTATTTACCATAATGTTGATGAATCAGTTTTGAAATGTTTTTTAAACTTGTCATGATGCTCTTCCTTCAGCTCTCTACAAATTAGCAGTAACTTAGCTTCATTTAAAAATAACACGATTTTTTTCCTTTATATTAAATTAAGCTCTTGTCTATTTCTTACACACATATATATATATATATATATATATATATATATATATATATATATATATATATATACATATATATATATATACTTATATATGTAGTGCCGAATGTGTAAAACTGGTCAATTAGCAAGAACTCACTTAAAATTAAGTCCTTTGTGAAATTTTCTCTTATACGTTTAAAGATATATTTTTTCATTAATGTTAATGTAAAAGTTTTTAATTTTGCACCAAAAGAATCTTAGAAAACTTACCTAACCTTATTATAACAAGTGCAATTTATTTTAGCCTAACCCAACTAAATATATTTTAAATACGTTTACAGTAATTTAATACTAAACAAACACAATGAAATATATTTTTTTCGTTAGGTTTAGAACGATTTCTGCGAAATTATTGCATACACAAATTTTCACTTGTCCTATATGGCAAGATGAGCGTTGCTATTTAAGCCAAAATCGCAAGTTCTGCCTATTCGGCACGACATTATATATATATATATATATATATATATATATATATATATATATATATATATATATATATATATATATATATATATATATATATATATATATATATATATATATCTGGCACCTCTGCCAGAGAGAGGCTGTGGGCATCTCGCTCTGTGATTTTGGCACAATATCGTCCAATCAAGAACACCTGCCAGGATTATCATCAACAGACCGGTGTGTGAATATCTGCTGGTCGTGTTGGAAAGGGCCAGAAGACTCCGCATTTCGTCTATTCCGTCAGAATCAAGAAAAGTTCTGTGTTTGTGAATTCAGTGAGGGAACATAACGGTCACCTATGGGTAGGAGAGGTCGGTGAGGGGAGGCCTAATGGAGGGGGAGTAGGCGGAGGTTGAGGGGTAAAACTGTCCCCCCCCTTCCCCAAACAGGCGAGCATACACCGTGTGCTCGTGTTACAACAATGGTGTGTTTGTTCACCGTGTGTATAGTGTATATATTCTATAGTGTACAGTGCATAGTATGTGCATGGTATGCGCATAGCATGTGAAGTGTATAGCGGTGTGTCGTTGATAGTGGGGGTAGTGCACTGAGCATAGTGGTGTATAGTAACATGTGCACTGAGCATCGTGGTGTATAGTGACTTGTCCTGGGAGGGAGTGAGTGCCCTACTCCGCCTCAGCACACATCTTCCACCGCCCACCACAAGGACTGGACACCCCTCTCCTCCCCCCCCCCCACCACCACCACCATGAACCACATGCGGAATGTGCCATGCGCCATTTTCCCTTCAGCTTGTGCTTATCACACAGTTTGAGGTATGGCAGACGATGAAGCCAGCCAGCCACAAAGCCAGGGAAACAATGCACCCAACAATGAAAGAAGAGGCACATGTCAGGTGTGTGGAGAGTTTCGAGCACGCAACAGGGACGGCCGTATTCGTGCACACAATAGGTGTGCGGGATCACATATGCCCCCAGCAGAGAGCAGCCCACAGCCTCCACAGGCAGATGACAATTCCAATGGCAACCTCGTCACTTGCGATAACCTTCTGTTGGCATTCAAATCCACTGCTAGCAGTACACTATCCCACATCCCTAAAGCAGCTCGCCCATATGCAGCAGGGAAATTCACAGACCTTCTTAAGCGGGTGAATGGAGGTTCCACTAACTTAGAAGCCCGAGGCACCATCCAAGCATGGCGCAACCTTCTCTTGTTCGGCAATGTCTGTCTTGCAGTTCCTGAAAGACGAGGCAAACTGCTAACCACGTCAGTTATCAAGGCAGTGCGCAACTACCCAAGAACGGATAACTGTGTCCCCCTGCCCCATCATCGCAGGAATCAAAGAGGCAGACCCAAGAAAAGTCCTACTGAGAACGAGAAAATTTGCGCACAGGTTAGCAAAAAAATTGAGGAAGGTAACACAGTGGGAGCAATAAGAATAATTACAAGTGACGACACTGTAGCCCCCAAGGATGAGACCACGGCCCAAGCACTAAGAGACAAGCATCCAACCAGGGACACCACAGCCATCAACGACAACCCTGAGGAAGACCCTATCACTGAACAATTAATTTTGCCAGAATCGGAAGTCTATAAGGCGATCGTGTCATTTCCAGCAGGATCTGCAGGAGGTTACACTGGAATTCGACCTCAGCACCTCAAAGAGATGGTAAATCCAGTACTCGGTGAATCTGCATCAATTCTTCTCACCGAGTTAACAACTTTCGTCAACAATTGCCTGGCTGGGCGAATCCCAGAAGAAATTAAACCTTTCTTTTTTGGAGCCTCACTATGTGCTTTGAAGAAGAGGGATGGGGGAATCAGACCCATTGCAGTTGGAAACACTCTCCGCCGTCTCGTTGCCAAAGCAGCAGTGAGAAACATTCGCCTAGAAGCTGCCACTTTACTCCAGCCACACCAACTGGGCTTTGGGGTCTCTCAAGGCAGTGAAGCTGCAGCTCATGCGGCAAGGGCCTACATCAGGGACCTACCAGAAGACAAGGCCATAGTCAAACTTGATTTTAGAAATGCCTTTAATATGGTGAGGAGAGATGCTGTTTTGCCAGCTGTTCGGGTTCGGTTCCCCAGTCTCTTTCCCTTCATTTCAGCCGGCTACAGCAAACCCTCAATTCTTTTGTTTGGAGAACATGAAATTCAATCATCAGAGGGTGTTCAGCAGGGTGACCCACTTGCTCCACTTCTCTTCTGCTTGGCAGTAAGAGAACTAACTTCCAGCCTACGCAGTGAGCTCAATATCTGGTACCTGGATGACGGCACTCTGGCAGGTACTGAAGAGTCCCTCGTGGGGGACCTACAACTGGTGAAAACACAGGGAGAAGACTTGGGACTCATCCTCAATCCCTCTAAGTGTGAAATCATCACAGCGAACCAGGAAATAATCAATGCTGTTCGAAGAATCCTCCCGGAAATCTCAACTACAACTCCGTCCAACAGTACCCTCTTGGGGGCACCGCTGGGTCACCAGGCCATCGATACTGTCCTCAGGGACAAATTGAATGACCTTATGAGAATGGAGGAGAGAATAAGCGATCTTGATGCCCATGATGCTCTGTATCTCCTCACAAGGTGTCTTACTATGCCAAGACTCACTTACTTCTTGAGGTGTGCACCCTCTTTTGACAACCCAACACTTGATGAATATGATGCACACCTGAGATCAACTTTTAAGAAGGCACTGAACCTGTCACTAGAGGATGAGCAATGGGATCAGGCAACCCTCCCAGTGCGACTGGGAGGTATAGGGGTGCGTAAAGCAACGCATGTTGCTTTACCTGCTTTTCTGTCTTCGTGTTTGGCTTCCAGTGCATTAGTCAAGAAGATAGTGCCCGAACGCTTGAGAGACTTGGTAGGAGCTCAAGACCCCAGGTTTACTGAAGCAGCAATTCGGTGGGACACCCTTACAGACTCCTCCAGTAGACCAGCTCCTCCCAAACAGCACAAACAGTCCCACTGGGACAAACCGATCATGGAAAAAATCGCCAACACAATGCTCTCCAATGCTTCAGGAAAGAACAAAGCTCGTCTCCTGGCAGTGAAGGCACCACACTCAGGAGATTTCCTGTTAGCTGTTCCCAATTCCTCCCTGGGCACCCGTCTCGACCCACAGGCCATTCGGATTGGTGTTGCTCTTCGCCTAGCCGCCCCCATCCTCACCGAACATAGGTGTATTTGCGGCAGGGCGACAGCTGATCAATTCGGACTCCATGGTCTCGTGTGCCACACAGCAGAAGGGAAGTATGCCAGACATGAGGAGATCAATGACATAATAAAGAGAAGCCTCGCCACAGCCCGTTGCCCAGCTCAACGGGAACCCCAAGTACAGAGGTCTGATGGAAGTCAAAAGCGTCCTGATGGAGCCACTATGCTACCCTGGAAGGATGGAAAGCAGATTGCCTGGGACTACACCTGTGCTGCCACATTGGCAGACACCTACTTGCCATACTCTGTAGTGGAAGGGGGTGGAGCTGCCAGCCACAGGGAGACCCAGAAGATCCGAAAATATGAAGACCTTCCCCCTTGCTATAACTTCATTCCAATAGGGTCGGAGACCCTTGGAGCATGGGGCAAGTGTGCTCTAAAGTTCCTCAAAGAGCTGGGTGAAAAGCTCATCATAGAAACCAAGGACCACAGGGCGACCAGCTTCCTCTTTCAGAGACTCAGTGTTGCGATCCAGAGAGGAAATGCCTGCAGCATTCTGGGCACGCGGCCCACCGCAGGGGAGCTGGACGAAGTATTCGAGATGTAGCTCTGAGTTACCTATGTTGTTTTACTTTGTATCATATTTTTGTGAATGTTTTGTCAATGTATTTTGTCTTTAAATAAAATATATATACATAATATAGGGGGTGGTAGGAGAAAATTCTCAAACAGCTTCAGGGAGAATCTTGAGTTTTCCCAGAAGCAAGTTTATTCTTTTCTCTGAGGATGAGGGTCCCCATAACAGTTCTAGAGGTGGTACCTCCCTATATATATTATATATATATATATATATATATATATATATATATATATATATATATATATATATATATATATATATATATATATATATATATATATACATTCAACAAATCGGCAGTCTCCAACCGAGGCAGAGTGACCCTAAAAAGAAAGAAAATCCCCAAAAAGAAAATACTTTCATCATCATTCAACCCTTTCACCTCACTCACATATAATCACTGTTTTTGCAGAGGTGCCCATAATACAACAGTTTAGAAGTATATACGTATAAAAATACGCAATATATCCGTCCAAACCGCCAATATCCCAAACCCCTCCTTTAGAGTGCAAGCATTGTACTTCCCATTTCCAGGACTCAAGTTCGATTATATAAAATAACCGGTTTCCGTGAATTCCTTCACTAAGTATTACCCTGATCACACTCCAACAGCTCGTCAGGTTCCAAATACCATTTGTCTCCATTCACTCGTATCTAACATGCTCACGCACGCTTGCTGGAAGTCCAAACCCCTCGCCCACAACACCTCCTTTACCCCCTCCCTCCAACCTTTTCGAGGACGACCCCTACCCTGTCTTCCTTCCCCTACAAATTTATACACTCTCCATGTCATTCTACTTTGATCCATTCTCTCTAAATGACCAAACCACCTCAACAAACCCTCTTCAGCCCTCTGACTAATACTTTTATTAACTCCACACCTTCTCCTAGTTTCCACACTCCGAATTTTCTGCATAATATTCACACCACACATTGCCCTTAGACAGGACATCTCCACTGCCTCCAACCGCCTCCTCGCTGCAGCATTTACAACCCAAGCTTCACACCCAAATAAGAGTGTTGGTACTACTATACATTCATACATTCCCTTCTTTGCCTCCATAGATAACATTTTTTGCCTCCACATATACCTCAATGCACCACACCTTTTTTCCTTCATCAGTTATAGGATTAACCTCATCCTTCATAAATCCATCAGCTCACACGTCAACTCCCAAATATCTGAAAACATTATCTTCTTCCATACTCCTCCTCCCCAATTTGATATCCAATTTTTCTTTATCTAAATCATTTGATACTCTCATCACCTTACTCTTTTCTGTGTTCACTTTCAACTTTCTACCTTTACACACACTCCCAAATTCGTCCACTAACTTTTGCAATTTTTTTTAGAATCTCCCATAAGCACAGTATCATCAGCAAAAAGTAACTGTGTCACTTCCCATTTTGTATTTAATTCCCCATAATTTAATCCCACCCCTCTCCCGAACACCCTAGCATTTACTTCTTTTACAACCCCATCTATAAATATATTAAACAACCATGGTGACATTACACATCCCTGTTTAAGACCTACTTTTACCGGGAAGTAGTGTCCCTCTCTCCTATACACCCTAACCTGAGCCTCACTATCCTCATAAAAACTCTTTACAGCATTTAATAACTTACCACCTATTCCATATACTACTTGCAACATCTGCCACATTGCTCTCCTATCCATTCTATCATATGCCTTTTCTAAATCCATAAATGCAATAAAAACTTCTCTACCTTTATCTAAATACTGCTCACATTTTATGCTTCAATGTAAACACTTGATCTACACATCCCCTACCCACTCTAAAACCTCCTTGCTCATCTGCAATTCTACATTCTGTCTTACCTCTAATTCTTTCAATAATAACCCTACCATACAGTTTTCCTGGTACACTCAGTAAACTTATTCCTCTATATTTTTTACAATCTCTTTTGTCCCCCTTCCCTTTATATAAAGGGACTATACATGCTCTCCGCCAATCCCTAGGTACCTTCCCCTCTTTCATACATTTAATAAACAAAAATACCAACCATTCCAACACTATGCGTCCCCCTGCTTTTAACATTTATGTCATGATCCCGTCAGTTCCAGCTGTTTTACCCCCTTTCATTCTACGTAATGCCTCACTCACCCCCCCCCCCACACACTCACATCTTGTTCTTCACTTCTAAAAGATGGTATACCTCCCTGGCCAGTTCATGAAATTACCGCCTTCCTTTCTTCGTCGACATTTAAAAGTTCCTCAAAATATTCTCGCCATCTATATATAATGTCGTGCCGAATAGGTAAAACTTGCGATTTTGACGATCATGTCCTGTGTGAACTTAGTCTTCGTGATGGTACTTAGTTTTCTGAGAGTTCCCTGTTAGCTAAGTCGTGTTGGGGCCTGAAAATGTACATTGGTGCCTCTTTATCATAAGCATAGGAAGAAGTGCATTTTTTATTTGGCACATGCAGTCTCATTTTATCACGTACGGGTTAACGGAATTGCATTGTGTTATTGAGATGTGCTCCGTAATATACAAAGAGCTTCTCGGTATTAAAGAAAATATTCTTGCCAGACCTCTGGTTTTGTCTTAATTTTACGCTAGAATTTATTTATTTTTTTTATGATCACAATCGTAAAGTATTTATTTATAGTATGTCCTGTTAGGGAAGCAGAACCAAAGATTTCACATCCTGTGCTGTTACGAATTTTGTTTACTTTCCAAGAACTCTTCTTGCTGATTAAGGCAAGCGAAGATTTGTGTATGCAATAATTGCGCAAAAATCATCCTGAACCTAACGAAAAAAACATATTTCATTGTGTTTGTTTATTATTAAATTATTGTAAACTTATCTAAAATATACTTAGTTGGATTAGGCTAAATTAAACTGCGCTTGTTATAAAAAGATTTTTTAACTTTTCTAAGATTCTTTTGATGAAAAATTATTATTTTTTTTACATTAACATAAATGAAAAAATATATCTTTAAACGTATAAAAGAAAATTTTAGAAAGGACTTAATTTTAAATGATATCTTCCTATTTGACCAAAGATTTTCTATACAAAACCAGACAAATACTCAAGCGCACTAGAGAAGGGAAGAAACTTCTGTACTTGTTACCAAGCAACCCTAAACCAGCACACATGTATGGTTTACCCAAGACCCATAAACACAATATTCCTCTCAGACCAATCACGTCAGGTATAGGCAGTGCTCCACACAAACTAGCCGGAGTTCTTGCCAAACATCTTTCCTGCCTTCTGGGGACCATCAGCCCCGCTCATCTTAAACACTCAGGCGACCTTCTCAACCGCATCCGCAACCTCTCCATCCGTAACAAGAAACTAAGCAGTTTGGACGTGACTTCCCTCTTCACAAAAGTACCTACCACAAAAGCCATCGAGGTTCTACGACGTAAAGTCGATCAGGATCTTAATCTTCCTCTACCTCCCGGAGATTTTGTTGACTTGACTGAACTCTGTGTTAATTTCAACTGTTTTTCTTTCAATAACAAGCTCTACAAACAAACCTACGGCATGGGAATGGGGTCCCCCATCAGTGCCGTCCTAGCCAACTTATACATGGAACACCTAGAGTCCGAACACTTCGCAAACATCATCCCTTCAAGCGTCACTTGGTTACGTTACGTGGACGACGTCCTCGTAATAACTCCCAAACGTTTTAATGTACTGAATCTTCAGGCAAGGCTCAACGCAGTTGAACCGGCGATCCAGTTTACACTAGAAGAAGAGTCCAATCACAAGCTACCTTTCCTCGACGTCCTCATTCACAAAGTAGACAAAAACCTAAGATTTCAAGTTTATCGGAAACCTACCGATAAAAATGATCTCTCACACTTCTATTCCAGTCAAGATACCAAGACCAAAAGAGGCATCATCATCGGGCTTTTCCTAAGAGCATACCGAATTTATAGTTCTGAGTTTCTTGACGAGGAATGTACATACATTCACCAAACCTTCATTGAGTTACATTTTCCTTCCTTTTTCATCAAAGACTGCAAGAAAAGAGCTCTTCAGATCATTAATTCTCCACGCACCAACACCACTCCTAACAAACTTATAATTCTTCCCAGGTTGCACTGAACGTTTCTAAAGTACTTTCACAAGCTAACACCAGAGTCGCCATCGCTTCTAGCACTTAATTAAAGGATCTAACCAGGGCAAAATCAAAGCTCTACGAACCAGTCAATGCAGGGGTTTACACTATACCCTGTGGAGGCTGCGACAAGATTTATTGATAAATTAGACACATGTGCAACTCTTGGGTATCTTTATTGAGGAAACGTTTCGCCACACAGTGGCTTCATCAGTCCATACAAAGGAGAATCTTGAAGAATAGGAGGAGAATGAGGTAATCAGTCCCTCAACCTTGAGTCGATGTGGTCAGTCCATCAATCTTGAATAGAATACGGCATACGTGCTGAGAAGGTGCTTATAAACCGTTGGCAGGAGAGGTGAAGCAGTCAGAGGCAGTGTAACACTTATTCAATGTTGAAGTAGGTCGTGCCCAAGAATTAGGCAAGCGAAGAATTCCCAAGTATTAAGATCCCAAGAAGATGCAGTGTCTGACAGGTTTGTAGATGAATGGTTCAGAGAACCGACATGTTGATAAATTAGACACATGTGCAACTCTTGGGTATCTTTATTGAGGAAACGTTTCGCCACACAGTGGCTTCATCAGTCCATACAAAGGAGAATCTTGAAGAATAGGAGGAGAATGAGGAAATCAGTCCCTCAACCTTGAGTCGATGTGGTCAGTCCATCAATCTTGAATAGAATACGGCATACGTGCTGAGAAGGAGCTTATAAACCGTTGGCAGGAGAGGTGAAGCAGTCAGAGGCAGTGTAACACTTATTCAATGTTGAAGTAGGTCGTGCCCAAGAATTAGGCAAGCGAAGAATTCCCAAGTATTAAGATCCCAAGAAGATGCAGTGTCTGACAGGTTTGTAGATGAATGGTTCAGAGAACCGACATGTTGATAAATTAGACACATGTGCAACTCTTGGGTATCTTTATTGAGGAAACGTTTCGCCACACAGTGGCTTCATCAGTCCATACAAAGGAGAATCATGAAGAATAGGAGGAGAATGAGGTAATCAGTCCCTCAACCTTGAGTCGATGTGGTCAGTCCATCAATCTTGAATAGAATACGGCATACGTGCTGAGAAGGAGCTTATAAACCGTTGGCAGGAGAGGTGAAGCAATCAGAGGCAGTGTAACACTTATTCAATGTTGAAGTAGGTCGTGCCCAAGAATTAGGCAAGCGAAGAATTCCCAAGTATTAAGATCCCAAGAAGATGCAGTGTCTGACAGGTTTGTAGATGAATGGTTCAGAGAACCGACATGTTGATAAATTAGACACATGTGCAACTCTTGGGTATCTTTATTGAGGAAACGTTTCGCCACACAGTGGCTTCATCAGTCCATACAAAGGAGAATCTTGAAGAATAGGAGGAGAATGAGGAAATCAGTCCCTCAACCTTGAGTCGATGTGGTCAGTCCATCAATCTTGAATAGAATACGGCATACGTGCTGAGAAGGAGCTTATAAACCGTTGGCAGGAGAGGTGAAGCAGTCAGAGGCAGTGTAACACTTATTCAATGTTGAAGTAGGTCGTGCCCAAGAATTAGGCAAGCGAAGAATTCCCAAGTATTAAGATCCCAAGAAGATGCAGTGTCTGACAGGTTTGTAGATGAATGGTTCAGAGAACCGACATGTTGATAAATTAGACACATGTGCAACTCTTGGGTATCTTTATTGAGGAAACGTTTCGCCACACAGTGGCTTCATCAGTCCATACAAAGGAGAATCTTGAAGAATAGGAGGAGAATGAGGAAATCAGTCCCTCAACCTTGAGTCGATGTGGTCAGTCCATCAATCTTGAATAGAATACGGCATACGTGCTGAGAAGGAGCTTATAAACCGTTGGCAGGAGAGGTGAAGCAGTCAGAGGCAGTGTAACACTTATTCAATGTTGAAGTAGGTCGTGCCCAAGAATTAGGCAAGCGAAGAATTCCCAAGTATTAAGATCCCAAGAAGATGCAGTGTCTGACAGGTTTGTAGATGAATGGTTCAGAGAACCGACATGTTGATAAATTAGACACATGTGCAACTCTTGGGTATCTTTATTGAGGAAACGTTTCGCCACACAGTGGCTTCATCAGTCCATACAAAGGAGAATCATGAAGAATAGGAGGAGAATGAGGAAATCAGTCCCTCAACCTTGAGTCGATGTGGTCAGTCCATCAATCTTGAATAGAATACGGCATACGTGCTGAGAAGGAGCTTATAAACCGTTGGCAGGAGAGGTGAAGCAGTCAGAGGCAGTGTAACACTTATTCAATGTTGAAGTAGGTCGTGCCCAAGAATTAGGCAAGCGAAGAATTCCCAAGTATTAAGATCCCAAGAAGATGCAGTGTCTGACAGGTTTGTAGATGAATGGTTCAGAGAACCGACATGTTGATAAATTAGACACATGTGCAACTCTTGGGTATCTTTATTGAGGAAACGTTTCGCCACACAGTGGCTTCATCAGTCCATACAAAGGAGAATCTTGAATAAGTGTTACACTGCCTCTGACTGCTTCACCTCTCCTGCCAACGGTTTATAAGCTCCTTCTCAGCACGTATGCCGTATTCTATTCAAGATTGATGGACTGACCACATCGACTCAAGGTTGAGGGACTGATTTCCTCATTCTCCTCCTATTCTTCAAGATTCTCCTTTGTATGGACTGATGAAGCCACTGTGTGGCGAAACGTTTCCTCAATAAAGATACCCAAGAGTTGCACATGTGTCTAATTTATCAACATGTCGGTTCTCTGAACCATTCATCTACAAACCTGTCAGACACTGCATCTTCTTGGGATCTTAATACTTGGGAATTCTTCGCTTGCCTAATTCTTGGGCACGACCTACTTCAACATTGAATAAGTGTTACACTGCCTCTGACTGCTTCACCTCTCCTGCCAACGGTTTATAAGCTCCTTCTCAGCACGTATGCCGTATTCTATTCAAGATTGATGGACTGACCACATCGACTCAAGGTTGAGGGACTGATTACCTCATTCTCCTCCTATTCTTCAAGATTCTCCTTTGTATGGACTGATGAAGCCACTGTGTGGCGAAACGTTTCCTCAATAAAGATACCCAAGAGTTGCACATGTGTCTAATTTATCAACATGTCGGTTCTCTGAACCATTCATCTACAAACCTGTCAGACACTGCATCTTCTTGGGATCTTAATACTTGGGAATTCTTCGCTTGCCTAATTCTTGGGCACGACCTACTTCAACATTGAATAAGTGTTACACTGCCTCTGACTGCTTCACCTCTCCTGCCAACGGTTTATAAGCTCCTTCTCAGCACGTATGCCGTATTCTATTCAAGATTGATGGACTGACCACATCGACTCAAGGTTGAGGGACTGATTACCTCATTCTCCTCCTATTCTTCAAGATTCTTCTTTGTATGGACTGATGAAGCCACTGTGTGGCGAAACGTTTCCTCAATAAAGATACCCAAGAGTTGCACATGTGTCTAATTTATCAACATGTCGGTTCTCTGAACCATTCATCTACAAAGACAAGATTTATGTAGGTGAAACAGCAAGAAACCTCGACACCCGCCTCCATGAACACATTTACGCATTTAGGAACGATAACTTGAACAACGCCTGTGCACAACACCGAAATTCCACCAATCATCTCATGAAATTCAGGGACGCCCAATTAGTGATCAAAGAAACTAATTTCCGCAGACGCAAGTGCCTTGAATCAGCACTGATCGCTGTTTCGAATACAATTAAACAAAACAACGGCAGCTTCACCATCTCTGAAGTCTTAGCAAGAATCCTCCTGAAAACAGTAAACTCTGTCATCACATAGTCTCTCCTGTTATACTACACAAAGCACATTACAGAGAGTGAACACTGAAACAGGCCTTCTCTATCCAGTCTATATTTGTCCAACCTATTTTTATGTTACCCAAATAATAGCTTGTATATCCTTTTACTCATGTACGAATTAATTGCTCTACCATATTGTATTACTACTACTACTACAACTTTTGTCACTACTACTACTACCACTAGTGAACACTGAAATGGTACCTCACTAGCATTGCCCCTCACTCTGAGCCTTTATATACCCTCTGTGTCCATATACTGTTTGTATCGGCTTGACAAAGCTCCTGGAGAGCGAAACATTGCCACAATAAAATGTCACATTAGTTGCAGTTGTGTCCTTTTACTTTACAGTTTTACCTATTCTGCACGACGTATATATATATATATATATATATATATATATATATATATATGTATATATATATGTATATATATATTCATATATATATATATATATACATGCAAAACAACCACTCTGAAAGAATAGAGAAATTCCAAGCGCTTTCGTGACTACTCACATTATCAAGGAACTATGAAAGTGAAGCATCCAAGGAAGCTATATAAGGGGTCGGCCAGCACCTCACTATCAGATCCCACAACGGTTAAACACGTGACGCGCGGCGAGCCAACTTGGATAGGTCCTTTGCAAAACTCACCCCCAAGCTATTTATTTGTCCAGTGTATTATTAAATTCTACCCAAATTCTATTAATTATAAATGGATCTAATTTATATAAACCAAAGGAAATATTCATATTATTGTCAAAACTGCTTTTTATGAAACAAGATTCAATTATATTCCTGTCGACCATGGACTTGCTTGATACTACTTTCTCAACTTTTTGAAAATCAATTGGATGGTTAAAATCTCTTACATGAATAAATAGAGCATTGGAATCTTGTCCAGTTCTAATGCTATATTTATGTTGTTTTAATCTTAGTTCGAGATTTTTACCAGTTTGACCGTAATAAACTTCATCGCAAATTTTACAAGGAATCTTATAGACACATCCATCAGCACTTTGGGGGGAATTCTTAATCAAAAGTTTTTTTATTGTATCAAGATTTTTTAATACAACTTTAATATTAAAGGTCTTAAGAAAAGAAGGCATATCAACCAAGTTTTCATGGTAAGGGAGAACCAACATATTTTTAGTTGAATAAGGCTGGTTGCCCTTTTTTGGATTATAAAAAGTGTTCCTAGCAACTTTAAAAGATTTATCAATTACATTTCTTGGGTATTTTAAATCATTTCCTATTTCATAAATTTTGGATATTTCCTCATCTATGAACTCAGGACTACAAATTCGTAAAGCTCTCAAAAACATTGATGAGAAAACAGACAGTTTGACTCTATCTTGATGCGAGGAATAATAGTGGACATAGGAACAGTTATTTGTAGGTTTTCTGTAAATTTTAAATTTGAATTCATTATTACCCTTAATAATTAAAACATCTAGAAAAGGCACTTTGATCCAAGGCAGCCAGCTTTCAGGGAGAAGGCTTACAGCTTTTCATCTCATCCCCTGCATGCATCAGCCTTACTAGAGATATTAACAATGCAAGGAATTCGCAATTCGCAGAGATCAGTGTTTGTGTATATTTCGCCTGCTCTTGCGAATTCCTTGCATTGTTAATATCTCTAGTAAGGCTGATGCATGCAGGGGATGAGATGAAAAGCTGTAAGCATTCTCCCTGAAAGCTGGCTGCCTTGGATCAAAGTCTAGCGCAAGCTGGACTCCAAGGTATTGTCCAGTGTGGGTAGATTGGTAAAGCACTGCGTACCTTGTTCCAAGGTTCGTAGGTTCGAGTCTCCTTCAGCCAGAGATCAGTGTTTGTGTATATTTCGCCTGCTCTTGCGAATTCCTTGCATATATATATATATATATATATATATATATATATATATATATATATATATATATATATTTTATTTATTTTTTTTATTATCACACCGGCCAATTCCCACCAAGGCAGGGTGGCCCGAAAAAGAAAAACTTTCACCATCATTCACTCCATCACTGTCTTGCCAGAAGGGTGCTTTACACTACAGTTTTTAAACTGCAACATTAACACCCCTCCTTCAGAGTGCAGGCACTGTACTTCCCATCTCCAGGACTCAAGTCCGGCCTGCCGGTTTCCCTGAATCCCTTCATAAATGTTACTTTGCTCACACTCCAACAGCACGTCAAGTATTAAAAACCATTTGTCTCCATTCACTCCTATCAAACACGCTCACGCATGCCTGCTGGAAGTCCAAGCCCCTCGCACACAAAACCTCCTTTACCCCCTCCCTCCAACCCTTCCTAGGCCGACCCCTACCCCGCCTTCCTTCCACTACAGACTGATACACTCTTGAAGTCATTCTGTTTCGCTCCATTCTCTCTACATGTCCGAACCACCTCAACAACCCTTCCTCAGCCCTCTGGACAACAGTTTTGGTAATCCTGCACCTCCTCCTAACTTCCAAACTACGAATTCTCTGCATTATATTCACACCACACATTGCCCTCAGACATGACATCTCCA
This sequence comes from Cherax quadricarinatus, assembly GCF_038502225.1. Classification (NCBI taxonomy): domain Eukaryota; kingdom Metazoa; phylum Arthropoda; class Malacostraca; order Decapoda; family Parastacidae; genus Cherax; species Cherax quadricarinatus. Next base: position 25,664,652 of record NC_091297.1, read on the forward strand.
CTGCCTCCAGCCTTCTCCTCGCTGCAACATTCATCACCCACGCTTCACACCCATATAAGAGCGTTGGTAAAACTATACTCTCATACATTCCCCTCTTTGCCTCCAAGGACAAAGTTCTTTGTCTCCACAGACTCCTAAGTGCACCACTCACTCTTTTTCCCTCATCAATTCTATGATTCACCTCATCTTTCATAGACCCATCCGCTGACACGTCCACTCCCAAATATCTGAATACGTTCACCTCCTCCATACTCTCTCCCTCCAATCTGATATTCAATCTTTCCTCACCTAATCTTTTTGTTATCCTCATAACCTTACTCTTTCCTGTATTCACCTTTAATTTTCTTCTTTTGCACACCCTACCAAATTCATCCACCAATCTCTGCAACTTCTCTTCAGAATCTCCCAAGAGCACAGTGTCATCAGCAAAGAGCAGCTGTGACAACTCCCACTTTGTGTGTGATTCTTTATCTTTTAACTCCACGCCTCTTGCCAAGACCCTCGCATTTACTTCTCTTACAACCCCATCTATAAATATATTAAACAACCACGGTGACATCACACATCCTTGTCTAAGGCCTACTTTTACTGGGAAAAAATTTCCCTCTTTCCTACATACTCTAACTTGAGCCTCACTATCCTCGTAAAAACTCTTCACTGCTTTCAGTAACCTACCTCCTACACCATACACTTGCAACATCTGCCACATTGCCCCCGCTATCCACCCTGTCATACGCCTTTTCCAAATCCATAAATGCCACAAAGACCTCTTTAGCCTTATCTAAATACTGTTCACTTATATGTTTCACTGTAAACACCTGGTCCACACACCCCCTACCTTTCCTAAAGCCTCCTTGTTCATCTGCTATCCTATTCTCCGTCTTACTCTTAATTCTTTCAATTATAACTCTACCATACACTTTACCAGGTACACTCAACAGACTTATCCCCCTATAATTTTTGCACTCTCTTTTATCCCCTTTGCCTTTATACAAAGGAACTATGCATGCTCTCTGCCAATCCCTAGGTACCTTACCCTCTTCCATACATTTATTAAATAATTGCACCAACCACTCCAAAACTATATCCCCACCTGCTTTTAACATTTCTATCTTTATCCCATCAATCCCGGCTGCCTTACCCCCTTTCATTTTACCTACTGCCTCACGAACTTCCCCACACTCACAACTGGCTCTTCCTCACTCCTACAAGATGTTATTCCTCCTTGCCCTATACACGAAATCACAGCTTCCCTATCTTCATCAACATTTAACAATTCCTCAAAATATTCCTTCCATCTTCCCAATACCTCTAACTCTCCATTTAATAACTCTCCTCTCCTATTTTTAACTGACAAATCCATTTGTTCCCTAGGCTTTCTTAACTTGTTAATCTCACTCCAAAACTTTTTCTTATTTTCAACAAAATTTGTTGATAACATCTCACCCACTCTCTCATTTGCTCTCTTTTTACATTGCTTCACCACTCTCTTAACTTCTCTCTTTTTCTCCATATACTCTTCCCTTCTTGCATCACTTCTACTTTGTAAAAACTTCTCATATGCTAACTTTTTCTCCCTTACTACTCTCTTTACATCATCATTCCACCAATCGCTCCTCTTCCCTCCCGCACCCACTTTCCTGTAACCACAAACTTCTGCTGAACACTCTAACACTACATTTTTAAACCTACCCCATACCTCTTCGACCCCATTGCCTATGCTCTCATTAGCCCATCTATCCTCCAATAGCTGTTTATATCTTACCCTAACTGCCTCCTCTTTTAGTTTATAAACCTTCACTCTCTTCCCTGATGCTTCTATTCTCCTTGTATCCCATCTACCTTTTACTCTCAGTGTAGCTACAACTAGAAAGTGATCTGATATATCTGTGGCCCCTCTATAAACATGTACATCCTGAAGTCTACTCAACAGTCTTTTATCTACCAATACATAATCCAACAAACTACTGTCATTTCGCCCTACATCATATCGTGTATACTTATTTATCCTCTTTTTCTTAAAATATGTATTACCTATAACTAAACCCCTTTCTATACAAAGTTCAACAAAGTTCAATCAAAGGGCTCCCATTATCATTTACACCTGGCACCCCAAACTTACCTACCACACCCTCTCTAAAAGTTTCTCCTACTTTAGCATTCAAGTCCCCTACCACAATTACTCTCTCACTTGGTTCAAAGGCTCCTATACATTCACTTAACATCTCCCCAAAATCTCTCTCTCTCCTCTGCATTCCTCTCTCCAGGTGCATACACGCTTATTATGACCCACTTCTCGCATCCAACCTTTACTTTAATCCACATAATTCTTGAATTTACACATTCATATTCTCTTTTCTCCTTCCATAACTGATCATTTAACATTACTGCTACCCCTTCCTTTGCTCTAACTCTCAGATACTCCAGATTTAATCCCATTTATTTCCCCCCACTGAAACTCTCCTACCCCCTTCAGCTTTGTTTCGCTTAGGGCCAGGACATCCAACTTCTTTTCATTCATAACATCAGCAATCATCTGTTTCTTGTCATCCGCACTACATCCACGCACATTTAAGCAACCCAGTTTTATAAAGTTTTTCTTCTTCTTTTAGTAATTGTATACAGGAGAAGGGGGTTACTAGCCCATTGCTCTGGCATTTTAGTCGCCTCATATGACACGCATGGCTTACGGAGGAAAGATTCTTTTCCACTTCCCCATGGACAATAGAAGAAATAAAAAAGAACAAGAGCTATTTAGAAAAAGGAGAAAAACCTAGATGTATGTATATATATATATATGCATGTGCGTGTCTGTGAAGTGTGACCAAAGTGTAAGTAGGAGTAGCAAGATATCCCTGTTATCTTGATGTGTTTATGCATATATATATATATATATATATATATATATATATATATGCATATATATATATATATATATATATATATATATATATATATATATATATATATATATATATATATATATATATATATATATATATATATATATATATATATATATATATATATATATATATATATATATATATATATATATATATATATATATATATATATATATATATATATATATATATATATATATATATATATATATATATATATATATATATATATATATATGTATATATTATATATATATATATATATATATATATATATATATATATATATATATATATATATATATATATATATATATATATATATATATATATATATATATATATATATATATATATATATATATATATATATATATATATATATATATATATATATTATATATATATATATATATATATATATATATATATATATATATATATATATATATATATATATATATATATATATATATATGCAATAAGATCACAGTAAACAGGTAATTTTAAAATACATATATATTTCAGTTATCCCTTATTTCTTATCTTCTTTGTGCCTTGCTTTCTTCAGTCTATATTTATTCTAATACATTTCCATATTTTTAAATAAATTGCCGTTTGAAGTTCAGTACAAGTGAATAACCAACGCAATGGAATGAAACTCCAAGGCAACAGAGGCAACACAAATGTTTGCAACTGCACCTTGGAAAGCTTAGAAATAACTTGATTAGACTGGCCCCTGAAGGTCTAAGTGGAAAAGCAATCATTGAAAGCTTGAACAGTTTTTAACTCTGTTAGAATTACTGAAGTCATTAATATCGTGGAAAATATATTTTATTTTAACCTTTCCAATATAATATCTATGTACACTCTTTTATAAGTCGTGGCTTCATTTCACTTTTACTATGATATTCTACTATTCTAATCTTAACTATCTAGCAGAATTATATGTAGCTAATCTACCGCAGATGACAGCCACAGTGAGAACCGTCAGGACTGTGTCTGCCTTTCTTGTTTGCAACACTTTCATGCGTTTCTGCAAGTTATTCATTTTTTTTATTCATTCTTTCGTTCCTATTTACCCTCTTATTTTTTCTGCCTCCCTCCTTCTCGACTTCCTCTTCGTCTTATATTCCTACCTATCCATCTGTGATTGGGATTGATATAAAAAAGGCAATATAGTGAAAGAGAGAGCATCACACAAAAGACAGCAATTACTTGGTTCTCTCCTCCACCCCCTCCTCCTCCATTCCCTCCCTCCCTTCTTCCTCCTCCTCTTTCCCCTTCCCCTCTCTCCTCCTTTCTTTTCAAAGCCATCCAGAGCAACACGGCTCAAAACGTCTTTTCAGTGCCGAGGATTCTCGACCTGCCGACCGTCCTACCACTATGGTTGGCCGCTTCTCCGTGTTTGTCGGGGCAAGATAAGGATCCGATAAAACCTGCAGGCGACAGCCGGAAATTGTTCATTTCTACTGCAATATGGTCGTTTTCTTCCTGTCGTCTCATGAGATACACAGCCTTAATGACTCCATAGTTGTGGGGTGCGAGAAATAAACATTGAAGGAAAAGAGCAACCAATAGAGCCAAACATCATTAAAAACAATGAGAGTTAGAGAGAGAAAGAGGGAGGTGAGGGGGAAAGAGGAAGGGAGAAGTTGAAAGGGAAAATTAACAAGGTTAAGAAATATTCTTCACAATGAGTATTAACCACTACGCAAAAACTGCAGAAAACATTTGAGTCATTTTTATAGAGTAATCTATACCCTATAAAGATGTTATGCCCCGAAGGTTTTGAGGGAATAGATGAAAAGGAACCAAAAATTAGGTTCCAGGCTCATCTGAACTCCCGGGAGGATATCCCTGGGTGACCACCTTTCTGTTACAGCGATCATCAAGGAAATAAAGAAGAGGAACGCCTGCTGCTTTCTTGGCTTTTGTCCGCTCCCCGAGGAGGTCGCACATGTTCAAAACATGTATTTTATTATTTTTCTATTTTTATTTGACAAACATATTTTACTAATAAAGTGCAACACTATATCTTCACACACTTCAAAATAACATTTACGATACCACACGGAGAGAATAAAAAGACACAATACCAGGTGGCTGGAACAATATACAATTATCCCGTACAAACTGAAGCATCGTCGTAAGTTTCAGTCCCCTAAGTGCGGGCTATTTTTATATAGTATACCACGAAGAAATTAGATCAAACAGGAATGGAATAAAAGACATTGTCCTCCAGTGTGCTCCATTATCTTCCTCAGAATAGAAGAGAGTAAAAGAGTGCGGCTCCTCAAAGTTCACTATTTGGTCCGAAAAATGTTCTTAATATGTGTAAACGACCTAGACGATACGACTGAGTCTTATTACTGAAGATGCAGTACTAATGTGCATAAGAAAACGAGAGTTAAGAGATAAACTTCAGAATAAATTAAACAGACCGCAGTAGTTCAACAAATGGATGCTGGAGTTTAAATAAAAGAAATGCAAGGTTATGAGGCTTAGAGAAACTGATGGTAGACCAAACACAGAGTACAATATGGGAGGAAGGTGGAAAAATAATCTGAAATAAATATAATGAGAATAAACTTCCGAAGGCGCTAATAAACTGTCACAAAATGCGAAATCTATTAGCATAGACAACTATCAGAGAATACTAGAAAGTCAGTTTATTGATCCCCCTCTAACATATAGACTGTTTTTGGTTTTGTAACAGTTCGTACTAGGCTTCTCATAATGCACTGGGATTATAACTGAGTGAATTAAAACCAAAACCAAAAAAAAAGTTTCTGAACTGTACTAACAAAAATATGTCTGTATTTAATAATATTTAGAGTTAAATATAAACCTGTATATAGCTGAAGTAAATTAGTATTTTGTACATATAATTTAACTGTTCTATCATTACTTAACTTATGATACTGTACACAAAAATGCTTTTAAAGAAATTGTACCATTAGATATATTACTGTACTGAAAGTGTACTTAAAAGTACAAGACTAATATATGAGTGTGTGTATGTGTGTAGTGCTTGATTAGACTCAATCTATAATGTGACTGACAAAACAAGTCAATAGATAAGCTAAGCTCTGACCATTAGAGAGGCAATATAACAGCTTACTTGGACAGTAAGACAGCCAGGTCGTCAAACAGCAAAATGCAGAAGGCAGCCGCGAGCAGCACAGCGTCAGGCAAGGAAGAAGACAAAAAAAAAAAGACCCTAACTGGGGACAATCGATAAGTCCTCTATATAAAGCTAAAAGCTCCCAAGTTATTGAATTTGATTTCAGCAACTTCCAAATCCTGCCTACGACAGTGTTTAGATGCCAGAACAAAGTAAATCCAGAGTTCGACTTCGAATTTGTACCATAAGGAGTGTCAACACAAGCTCAGAAAATGTCAGAAATCGCTATCTCTAAATAATGCCCTGAAAAAAGTTACAAGATGTATATTCCGGCTCATCAACGGAAACATACTCTACCAGAAAACAGAGTCTAGATAACACAAGCGGAGAACAGCGTTCTCCCAGATGGAGTAGAGAGTAGTGTTGCCTCGATACGGAGCTGCGAGAGAGAGAGAGAGAGAGAGAGAGAGAGAGAGAGAGAAGGAGAAGGAGAAGGAGAAGAAGAAGCAGCAGAACCCTGCAGGTGCAGTCTCGGGTGTCTTATGCCGGCCTACCCCACGCGCCAGTAACAAAACAATCGAGCAGGTAGTTTAAAGTGCGCGTAATTTATCAAAACTTCTTGTAGCGAGTTGTGTAGTGTAATTGGTACATCCTACATATTTAAGCTAAAGATATAAAGCAACTAATAATATAAAGCATGGTATTTTCGGTTTAGCTTTCAACGAAAATAACATGTGTAATATAATATCAGATGAAAAAGGAAATATATTCAATAATGATGGTGTCATTTTTCTGAGAGCGGTACAAACTTTGTCTCCAGCGGCATAAACAAGACCAGAAAACCTCAGAACAGCATTTAGGACCTTGAACAAAGACTCATTCAAAACTTTATGCTCGATATATATTATGCCGACCATCGAGTACGTGGCCCAAGTGTAAAATCTCTTCATGGTCAAACACGTACAGAGCCGCAAAAATGACTAAGGATTTGCAACAAGACCAGTCCTAGAACTGAGAGGGATACACTTTGAAAAGAGGTTAAAGGACCTTGTCCTGACGACTTAAATGAATTGATAAGGCATTAAGGTTTACATTGAAATATTAGCAAAAAATGATGTAAGGACACAGGTAGAAGCAAAAGCCTCAGATGAACCATAGGGATACTATGAAGAATTTATTTTTTCTCGGATGAATTAGATGTTGCTCGAGTTTGATGTGAAAATTGGCGGAGGCAAACGTAATACTATACATTACTTCATGAGCCAATGTGATGATAATAATAATAATAATAATAATAATAATAATAATAATAATAATAATAATAATAATAATCTTTATTTCTACAAGTACATTATACGACTTAATACAGACCTAGCTGACATCAATGACATACTATATAGAAAAACCTTGTTATGTTGAGCATTTCGGGCAAATTATGTAAATTTTGTTCCCAGGATGTGACCTACACTAGTCAGTTAACACCCAGGTACCTATTGACTGCTAGGTGTACAGGGACAGCAGCAAATGTTTCCACCCGTACCGGAAGTCGAACTATGGACTTCAATGCCTGATCTGAGTGCGCTACCAACCGACCTACGGGATAATGCTATAGAGGCTAGAACTCAGTAATGCTGATCAAAGTAATACACGAGACACAGGAGATGCGTCTCGACCCATACATAGAACATATGTACAACACCTTCTTTGACCACCTACGCCACACACATCAAATGCATGTGCATCACACAGGACTTACATCTATCTTTTCCACACACCATACACACATGTTCAATGCTCATTTGTGCACTACATACACAGAACATATATGCAGACTATAAATACATGCGCATCACACTCCATACACTTATGTACATTAAACTCCATGCATAAATGAATTAATTTAGACATCTTCACTGTATGAAAACAATAATGACAAGCTCTATCAGCTGAATGATTATCTCGTTTGTAGATTCCTTACAGCTTTTAATAACACCATCAGATATTTTGCATTACCTATGTACTAAACACTTGCATGATTTAAGGAATGATTATGTGTTTTCTGGATTTCCATAGTTGATGAGTCGTCTTCAGGATCTTCAGATGATATAGCTGTTTCAGTTCCATCTCTAGTCTGATACTCTTAGTATTGATATATGCTTGTTGTATTTCCATTACCAACGTCCGTTCAGCCGGGCAACAGGTGTTTGTTAATGGACTTCTCACCACAACCACCCATCAACACTTCCCATCAACACCTCCCAGCAACACCTCACAGCACTCACCACGAACACCTCCCACCATCACTAATCATCACATCAACAGCTCCACCACTATCTACTAAATCCTCCAACCACCCACCTCTTTCTCTCCTACGTCCTATCACCATTCCAGTACTTCCAACCACCATCCACGAACATCTCCCAAAACTATTCACAACATATTCTACCACCTTGTACCCACTCCTCTTAGCATCCTCCATTAACACAACTTAACACCTTCCTCCTACAACCAATACCTCTCACCACCACCACCCACTTTCTACTCCATCCACGGACCACCATCACACCGCACCATTAATCACCAACACCTAACACCAAGAGCACCGATTTCTACCCATTATCATCTCCCACCAAAAGCATCACTCACCATCACTTATCACCAACAACATCACCTACCACTACCACACACAAACATCTTCCCTCACTTCCCACCAACCTCTAAACTACTGTTCACTGTTACAAAAAACGCGATTCTAAAAGCTTAAGAGATCTCCAGTGAATACTAGAAAGGACTTCCCTTTTAGCATCCAGCCTGGTAGTGGGTTTTCGTAACAAGTAGTCAGTATCCTTGTCCAATTATCCATTAGAATTCAGTATGATTCAATAGTGCTTCAGGATTACAATTGGTAGGCTACTAACTAGAGAAATTAAAATTTAATAAATTTATTAAGTCTAAGGTATATTATCAAATTAAATTAAATTAAATTAATCACAGTAATAAAAATAATATCATTTCTCTCGAGTACAATATTATTGTGCTGAAAGCACATATCACATTTATAATTCTTAAGTACCGTCTGGTACATTAACATTTAATAAGATATTACAAATATGTACAAGTAAGTGTGTATGTGTGTAAGTGCTCTAAGTAGTTCACTATGTCTCACGACTCGACTAGACTTAAACAAGTGACTGACAAAGTCCTCACATAAACTAACTTCTTGACCAACTGGCAATCAGAACAATCTGCTTGAACAATAAAAAGAATGCTAAGCCCAATAGCAACATAAGCAACTGTGACACAAAATCAGGAACAAGGAGATAATATAACGACACTAAGTAGGGACCATCTGCAGATCCTCCACAAAAGTCACAAAACTCCCATACTACTGAATCTAAGTTCAGCATAAGAAAATCCCCGACTGTGATAATACACAGAAACCAGTACAAATTAGGTCAGAAGCTACAGGGCAGGACCTGAGATGTTTCGAGTGTCTATGTGACACACAACCTCAGTACAACGTCGAAAATCACTAAGTCTATACAATGTTCTGTGAACAGAGTTCTACAGAACTAACAAGAATAATGAGACAGACAATCTGTCCGACCACTAAGAGAGTCTAGACCAGACTGAATACTTCAGGCGAGGTGAGGAACCCCCCCTCGATCACGTGATAGCTCCGTGGGCAGCAGTTGCCCAACAAGAAGCCGGCAGTCTAACGAGCCACAAGCGATATTATTATTATAATCAAAAAGAAGCGCTAAGCCACAAGGACTATACAGCACCACAAGCGATAATTACAGTAGTTAGACAATCAAGACTTGAACTGAGCACACATGTTACATCCTACCTCACAAAATTTAGCTTAGTCAAATAATAATAATAATATAAAGCAATATATTTACGATTTAGCTATTATCGCAAATATAAGCAATATAAAATTATATGAAAAGGTGATAATTATATATATACATTATATTCATAATCATAATATACATTGTAACCCATTCAGGGGTTGCAACATTCACGAACATCACTCACCACTACACACACCTACCAACAAAACCCACCTACACTTACTACCATCACCCACCAACATTTTCCACCTCTACTAGCAGTCACCACCACCCACCATTACCCATCACCATTTTCCACCTCTACTAGCAGTCACCACCACCCACCATTACCCATCACCATCCACCGTTACCACCACCGCCCACCATCACCAACACTACCCACCGTCACCACCACCCACTATCACCACCACCACCCACCTTCACCTACACCACTCACTATTACTACCCACCTTCACCTATACCACCCACCACCCACCGTTACCACCACCCACCATCACCAACACTAACCACCGTCACCACCACCCACAATCACCACCACCCATCGTCACCACCACCACCCACCGTCGCCACCACCCACCGTCACCACCCACCGTCACTATCACCCACCGTCACTATCACCCACCGTCACCACCCACCGTCACCATCACTCACCATCACCAACCACCGTCACCACCCACTGTCACCATCACCCACCGTCACCATCACCCACCGCCACCATCACCCACCGTCACCTTCACCCACCGTCACCACCCACCGTCACCATCCACCGTCACCACCCACCGTCACCACCACCCACCGTCACCACCACCCACCGTCACCATCACCCACCGTCACCATCACATACCATCACCACCCACCGCCACCACTCACCGTCACCACCCACCGTCACCATCACCCACCGTCACCACCCACCGTCACCATCACCCATCACCATCACCCACCGTCACCATCACCCACCATCACCACCCACCGTCACCATCACCCACCGTCATCACCCACCGTCATCACCCACCGTCACCATCACCCACCGTCATCACCCACCGTCACCATCACCCACCGTCACCATCACCCACCGTCACCATCACCCACCGTCACCACCCACCGTCACCATCACCCACCGTCATCACCCACCGTCACCATCACCCACCGTCACCACCCACCGTCACCATCACCCACCGTCACCATCACCCACCATCACCATCACCCACCGTCACCATCACCCACCGTCACCATCACCCACCGTCACCATCACCCACCATCACCATCACCCACCGTCACCATCACCCACCGTCACCATCACCCACCATCACCCACCGTCACCATCACCCACCGTCACCATCACCCACCATCATCACCCACCGTCACCATCACCCACCGTCACCATCACCCACCCTCACCATCACCCACCGTCACCACCCACCGTCACCACCCACCGTCACCATCACCCATCACCCACCGTCACCATCACCCACCGTCACCATCACCCACCATCACCATCACCCACCGTCACCATCACCCACCGTCACCATCACCCATCACCATCACCCACCGTCACCATCACCCACCGTCACCATCACCCACCGTCACCATCACCCACCGTCACCATCACCCACCGTCACCATCACCCACCGTCACCATCACCCACCGTCACCATCACACACCGTCACCATCACCCACCGTCACCATCACCCACCGTCATCACCCACCGTCACCACCCACCGTCACCATCACCCACCGTCATCACCCACCGTCACCATCACCCACCGTTACCATCACCCACCGTCATCACCCACCGTCACCACCCACCGTCACCACCCACCGTCACCATCACCCACCGTCACCATCACCCACCATCATCACCCACCGTCACAATCACCCACCGTCACAATCACCCACCATCACCATCACCCACCGTCACCATCACCCACCGTCACCATCACCCACCGTCACCACCCACCGTCACCATCACCCACCATCACCATCACCCACCGTCACCATCACCCGTCACCATCACCCACCGTCACCATCACCCACCGTCACCACCCACCGTCACCATCACCCACCATCACCATCACCCACCGTCACCATCACCCCCCGTCACCATCACCCACCGTCACCATCACCCACCGTCACCATCACCCACCGTCATCACCCACCGTCACCATCACCCACCGTCACCATCACCCACCGTCACCACCCACCGTCACCATCACCCACCGTCACCATCACCCACCGTCACCACCCACCTTCACCATCACCCACCGTCACCATCACCCACCGTCACCACCCACCGTCACCATCACCCACCATCACCATCACCCACCGTCACCATCACCCGTCACCATCACCCACCGTCACCATCACCCACCGTCACCACCCACCGTCACCATCACCCACCATCACCATCACCCACCGTCACCATCACCCGTCACCATCACCCACCGTCACCATCACCCACCGTCACCACCCACCGTCACCATCACCCACCATCACCATCACCCACCGTCACTAAGAACCCGTATAAGCCACAAGGTGCTGTCTCCTTCAACACACCTGCGCCTGTATTGCTCTTGACTCATGTTACAATCTTTCCAGTCACAAATTTTGGAATTATGTTTTATGAAACAAAGTGCAAACTTAGAGAACTGAGAGTTTTACGTAATTATCTGAGATCTTCTCTATGAATATGTGAGATGGTTTATGTTATCATGCGATGTCTTTTTGGTATAATTATTTGAGAGAGTATGTGTGACTGCACAGCACACACCTTCAGACGTCTTATCTTATTATTCAGTGCTGAATTGACTGTGACTACTGTTATTAGTGTTTGATAGATAATGGCGCTGCAAAGTGTACAAAACAGGAATGATATGCAAGAAGAAACAAGATATTAAAAATCGATGGATATATGGAGAGAGAAAAGAAGGGGGGACGAGGGAGGGGCGGACGAAGCTTCAGTTAATTGCAAACAAGTTTATTCCATTTTTAAATTTAATTTCATTAAATTCCCAATTCCAAAAACCTAATTCACATACATCAATTAAAATATAAAGGGTGTCCTGACTGCGGGATGTAAAAAAATATTTGCTGATTTCACAGTACAGCAACTTGCATTGTGTTGTTTCTGTACCTGCTTTATTTTTGCAAGAAATAGCGCAGGCTGCAGAGCACGATAGATTTCAGACACAGAGCAACTTTATATTCAGTAAAGAGTCGACAAAGTACTAACATGGAGCAAGACGCAAGACGTCTACACTCTGTGTCATTCCTCCATTATTGTCAGCAGTACGCTGTTTGGATTCTGCTGTGTTTTGGAAGCCTAATCTTTCGTTTATGAAGGATGGTTTAAAACGTCAGCCTCTAATATAGGGTGGAGAGTCCCTACCACGAGGGCCCTGGTAGACTATCCAGAATTCTCTCACTGGGATGTAAAGTTAGGTGAATGTTCTATAATGCTCTCATGAATATTAAATATTGAATAATGTGCTAAGTTAGTATTTGTTTGGCCTTCTATTGAGCAGGATTGTTCTCCCGCGACCTGTAGACTCTCAAGCAAGAAGGAATGTTGTTTACCGTAGAATTACACATGCCTGAAGAGGAGGAAAAAGAAACTTTTATTAAAGAAAACGTTTCGCCACGAGTGGCTATTTTACTTCTAATGGAACGTAGAAGCCACTCGTGGAGAAATGTTTCCTTTAATAAATGTCCTGAAAAGCATGTGTGTCTATTTCCACATCTTGGTATCAGCCTGGTGGATCAGGGTCTGATCAACCAGGCTGTTACTGCTGGCCGCACGCAAGCTGACGTACGAACCACAGAACGGTTGGTCAGGTACTGATTTTAGGTGCCTGTCCAGTGCCTTCTTGAAGACAGCCAGGGGTCTATTGGCAATCCCCCTTATATATGCTGGAAGGCAATTGAATCTTGGGCCCCGGACACTTATTGTGTTGTCTCTCAGTGTACTCGTGGCACCCCTACTTTTCATCGGGGCAATGTTGGATCTCCTGCCGAGTCTTTTACTTTCATATGGGGTGATTTTCGTGTCCAGGTTTCGTATCAATCCCTCCAGGAACTTCCAGGTGTATATTATCATGTCTCTCTATCGCCTGTATTCGATGGAATACAGATCAAGGGCCTTCAACTGTTCCCAGTAGTTTAGGTGCCTTATTGCACTTATGCATGCCGTGAGAGTTCTTTGTACACTCTCCAGGTCTGCAATGTCGCCAGCCTTGAAGGGGTCCGTTAGTGTACAGCAGTATTCCAGCCTAGAGAGCACAAGCGATTTGAAGAGAATCATCATGGGCTTGGCATCCCTAGTTTTAAAGGTTCTCATTATCCATCCTATCATTTTCCTAGCGGATGAGGTAGATACATTGTTGTGGTCTTTGAAGGTGAGATCCTCTGACATTATCACTCCCAGGTCCTTCACATTACTTTTCCGCTCAATCGTTTAGTTAGAATTTGTGGTATACCCTGACACATTTTTAAGTTCTTCAAGTTTTCCATATCTCAGTAGTTGAAACTTCTCCTCGTTGAACTTCATATTGTTTTGAGTGGCCCATTCGAAGATTTGGTTGATGTCCGCTTGGAGTCTCGCGGTGTCTTCGATGGAGGTCACTGCCATGGTGATCCGGGTGTCGTCCCCAAAGGAAGACACAGAGCTATGGCTTACATCTCTGTCTATGACAGAAATGAGGATGAGGAATAGAATGGGAGCGAGTACTGTGCCTTGTGGAACAGAGCTTTTTACCGTGGCTGCCTGGGACTTTACTCTGTTTACTATTACAGTCTTTGTGTTCTATTTGTCAGGATATTGTAGATCCATCTACAAACTTTTCCCGTTATTCCTTTATCCCGCATTTTGTGTGCTATTACACCATGGTCACACTTGCCGAAAGCTTTTGCAAAGTCTGTGTATACTACATCTGTATATATTTTTTATCCTCTACAGTATCCAGGTCCTTATCATAGTGGTCCAGTAGCTGGGACAGGCAGGAGCGACCTGTTCTAAACCTGTGTTGCCCTGGGTTGTGTAATTGATGGGTATCTAGGTGGTTGGCTATCTTGCTTCTTAGAACCCCCTCAAATACTTTTATGATATGAGATGTTAGTGCTATCGGTCTGTAGTTCTTTGCAATTGCTTTACTGCCACCTTTGTGGAGTGGGGCTATGTCTGTTGTTTTTAGTGTGTGTGGGATGACCCCTGTGTCCATGCTCCCTCTCCATAAAATGCTGAAGGCATGTGATAGGGACTTCTTACAATTCTTGATGAACACGGAGTTCCACAAGTCTGGGCCTGGGGCAGAGTGCATGGGCATGTCATTAATTGCCTCTTCAAATTCTTGTGGAGTTAGAATGATATCCGAGATTTTTGGGATGACCAAATTTTGGGTTTCATTCACAAAGAATTCATTTGGATTGTCGACCCGTAGAGTGGGCAGTGACTCGCTAAACACTGAGTCATATTGGGACTTTAGTATCTCACTCATTTCTTGGTATATCATCTGTGTATGTCCCGTCCCACCTAAGCAGGGGCCCGATACTGGATGTTTTTTTCCTTAAATTTGGCATAAGAGAAGAAGTATTTTTTTTCAATTTCCTTTATGGCTTTTAGTTCTTCCTGTGATTCTTGTCTCCTATAAGACTCCTTCAGCTTAAGTTCGATATTTGCAATTTCATTGACTAGTGCCTCCCTTCGTCATTCAGATATATTGACCCCACTCAGCAGCTCTGTGACTCTTCGCCTTCGTCTGTATAGGGAACGTCTCTCTCTTTCTAGTTTACATCTTCTCTTTCCTTTTCTTAATGAAATGTGTCTTGAGCAGATCTCAAGAACCACAGAATTAATTTTTTCAATGCAAATGTTCGGGTCCGTGTTGTTTAGGATATCTTCCCAGCTTGTTTCATTTAGGACATGGTTTACTTGATCCCATTGTATGTTTTAGTTATTGAAATTGAATTTCCTGAAGAGACCTTCATGACTGCTCACAATTTGCTGGTCCAGAGCCCTGTGCATACATGTCTGTACCTCTATTATGTTGTGATCTGAGTGAATTGTCTTTGATACAGTTATATTACGTATCAGATCGCCATTGTTAGTGAAGATGAGGTCCAGCGTATTTTCTAGACTTGTAGGCTCTACTATTTGCTGGTTTAAGGTGAATTTGCTACAGAGATTTTATAGTTCGTGTGTATCTGAATTTTCATCTGAGCTACCTACCGGGGTGATCTCTGCTAAAACACTGTTTGCTATTCTCCTCCATTTTAGATGTCTCAGGTTGAAATCTCCTAGTAGTAAGATGTTTGGGGCAGGAGTTGGGAGATTTTCCAGACGGTGGTCAATTTTCTCAAGCTGCTCCTGGAATTGCTGGGAAATTGCATCTGGAGACTTGTATACTACCACAATGACAAGGTGTTGTTTTCGATCTTTACCGCCAAAACTTCAACTACATCATTTGAGGCGTTTGGTAGTTCAGTGCAAATGAGCGACTCTGTGACATAAAGGTCAACCCCGCCACATAAAGGATCATAATGATCCTTTATGTGGGTCTCTGTGAATGCTGCAAACATTGCATTTGGCTCCGGAAGCAGTCCCTTGATGTAAAGAATTTTGTTGTTTTTGACGGCTTTAGATCCTGTATGTTTGCAAAGACAAATGTCGTATTGGTGGAATTTAGGGGGGTTTTATTTGCTGACTCTAGTATCTGTTGTTCTGAGGAAAAGGCCAATGTCCGTGCCTCTGCTCCAAAAGTGTTTTCAGGTGGTGTAGGATTATTGTCATTTCTTGCCAGTCTTTTTTCCCTCCTGGCCATAAAAAACCTCTGTCCCTGGAGAAGTTGTGGCTCCTCTCTTCTGTGTCCCAGCGTCTGACTGGTCTCTCTCTTCTAGTCCCCTTTAGATGATGTGCCTGGCAGTATGCTTTGTAGCATTTTCTTTCGTGGATTAATGAGTGACACATTTCTGGGTAAAATAAGTTGCAAGAAGGGAAGTTGCACTCTCCTGTTGTCATGTGGGCACGGCATTTTTTGGGATGGTCAAAGGTGCATGTCCCACCTGTTTTACCAGATATACCGTGCCTGCAGATACCCAAGGCATAGTATTCACATAGATTGTACTTCTGTTTGCTGGTGCATTTATTTTTCCTGTTTCCTCAATATCTTTTACCCCTGTATGGACATCAGTGCTTCCATCTCCAGCAGTATCTCTATTCTGAACCTCTGTGCACTGAATAACGTTGTCTTCAGTGTCCTCCAGGACAACACTAGTACACTCACGAGTGCTATCTTCTAAGACATCACTAGGACCCTCTGGAGCACTTTCCTCCAGGACAACACTAGCACTCTCAGCACTGTCCTCCAGGACAGCACTAGCACCCTCAGCACTGTCCAAGACAGCCCCGTCCCTACCACTTATCTTTTTTTCCCAGCTGTCATACAATGCTGACATGTCTTTCAAGAAGGATGTTTTATTGGTGTTCTTGTCTTTTAATATAGATGTCATTTCCTCAAACAGGTGTATCTCGTTTGGGCAGACTCAAAAACATCTCTCTGAGTTGATGTCAAGTGTGGTCACTGGTTTAAAATCCCTGCATATACCCTGGGACCATTGACTACACAGATGGCAAGCAATCCAGGCCTGTCTGCGTCCCTTACCTTTTCTGCAGACTACACAGATCTTCATGGTGGTGGTCGTCTTACAATACTATACAACTCTCCTAGCTAGCTAGTCTATAATTCCCCGAAGCATTTAATTTTTTGTAACAGTTCTTACGTTTTGGCCTGAATCCGCCTGGATCCGCCTGAATCCAGCGAATCCGGTAGAATCCACTAGTGGATTACTGTATATCTTTTTCCTAATAATCACCTTAACAGTAGATCTGTCTATCTGTATTGCAGCTATTTGTTGTAGTTACTGTTTGAGTGTTTGATAGGGCGCGTAGAGCCCCGTCAGTTAGTGAAACCAATCAGAGGATACATTGTTATCAACGAATCCGTTTGAATCCGGTCGTTGGATGAATCTGGGCAGATCCGGATTAGGCTCACTGGGTGATTTTGGACTAGCTCATGAAAAGGACTATAGAAAAAATTAAACAGAGTAATATGTGTTCAGTTTGACACAGAAAGCATAACTTACGTGTTTGGGCACCGATGGCTTCATATATAGAGATTACTGGAGGAATAATGATTTTCGTTGTGTATGTATCAACCGCTGCTAACTACAGGTTTACCACACACTGTATACGTCACTCCATCACGATAAGTACTAACAACTATACACTGTTTATCACATTTCTACAAAACTGTACTCTTTTCGTATTTCCTCGGGATTTTGCACCTCTTCGTATTTCATCACGAATGATTTACTCCATGGAATCACTAATTATAGGTCAGGAACACGAGCAAACCTACGTGGGAGGGTTCTGACGACTGCTGGCAACTGTTTACAACATGAACCTGTCTCTTTGGGCCTAACACTTCAGTTTTAAATTTCACCTTATCATTTATTATCCATATACTACTGTGGTACACACTACAACACTATACATAACATGCTATTATCAGGGAGACTGTCTTTCCTATGACAAAAAAGTTCTAATATTATTTTCACCGGCACACTAGGCCTAAAGTTCCCCTCTGAGAGTATGGTTATGCTGCCTTATTGTACACTGATTCTCCGTTTTTTGACTCAGTATATATTATTTTCTGCAATGTGTGGTGTGAATATAATGAAGAAACTTCGCAGTTTGGAGATTAAGAGGAGGTGTGGGATTACCAAAACTATTATCCAGAAGGCTGAGGAGGGGTTACTGAGAAGGTTTGGACATGTAGAGAGGGTAAAACGAAATAGAATGACTTCGAGAGTGTATAAATCTAGACCGACCACTGCTCCAGTGGTCGGTCTAGGAAAGGTTGGAGGGAGGGGGGGTTAAGGAGGTTTTGTGTGAGAGGGGCTTGGACTTCCACCAAGCGTGCGTGAGCGTGTTAGACAGGAGTAAATGGAGGCTCGTGGTTTTTAGGACTTGACGTGTTGTTGGAGTGTAAGCAAGGTAATATTTATGAATGGATTCAAGGAAACCGGCAGGCCGGACTTGAGTCCTGGAGGTGAGAAGTACAGTGCCGGCACTCTGAAGGAGGGGTGTTAATGTTGCAGTTTAAAAACTGTAGTGTAAGTGTGCCTCAGGCAAGACAGTGGTGGAGTGAATGATGAATGTTTTTCTTTTTTCCGGCCACTCTACTTTTGTGGGAAACGGCCGATTTTGGCCTAAATAGCAACGCTCTTCTTGCCGTATAAGGCAAGCGAAAATTTGTGTGACCAATAATTTCGCAAAAAATCCTTCTGAACCTAACGAAAAAAATACATTTCATTGTGTCTGTTTATTACTAAATTATTGCAAACTTATCTAAAATATATTCAGTTGGATTAGGCTAAATTAAATGGCACTTGTTATAATAAGGTTAGGTAAATTTTCGAAGATTCTTATGGTACAAGATTATTAATTTTTACATTAACATAAATGAAAAAAAAAACGTATCTTTAAACATATAAAAGAAAATTTTAGAAAGGACTGAATTTTAAATAAGTTCTTGCTAATTGACCAATTTTACCAATGCATGTGTGTGTGCTCGAGGAGGGGGGGGGTGTTCATTCCTCCAGCTTTTGGTCGCGCATCTTAACTCAGTCTCCTGCAGTAAGATATTGTTATCGTATTTACTGTCTAGCATTTGCTTCACGTTTGTCATTGCTAAATTCATTCTTTATCTTTATCACTCTGACGCTGAAGTGTTTCGTAATATATCTATAGCTTAATTGGGTGTGAAATTTTCATTATTATGATCATTATTATAATCATGGGGGAACGCTAAACCCGTAGGATTATACAGCGCCTGGGGGGGATGGAAGGCATTCAGGCTCAATTCAGGGAACTGGAGCACAGGTCCAGTTCCCTAGATCAAGAGCCCCTGACCAGAGTCAAGGAACCTCCCTTGAGGAGTGAAAAGTTTCCAACCATGGCTGTTTGTTCCTGCAACATTCGTGGGAGAATAACGTATCCCTGGTAACCGTCTGAACCTTACATTATTTCATATGCCATGATCTTAACGATCTTTGGTCTTCATTACTCTGCTGACGTAAGATCTATCTTGCGCAGTCTTTTTATAAACGTCAAACCCTTCAGTGCAGTCACAAGTCTCACGAAACTCCTCTGTAATTCTTCAAGTTTCGCTTTCCTTCACAATGTGCGAACTTTACACCGGTACAGCGTACTAAAGAATTTGTTGCACGTACGAATTCTAAAGTGTTTTGCAGGCTTAGCCTGTGCTGCTGATATTATTGTTTCAGTGTGCTTCGGCAGACAGGTGTTGGGTAACTGTTATTCCCAGGAGTTTTTCTTTACCTGATTGCGTGAACTTTTTCTTTACATTCCCTCCCTCCCTGATGGTTTTCCGCTTTCGGTTCCTTTCCCTATCCCTAAGCATGATATCGTGTGTGTGTGTGTGTGTGTGTGTACTCACCTAGTTGTGGTTCTAGGGGACAAGTCGCAGCTCCTGGACCCACCTCTTCACTGGCCGCTTCTGGGTCACTCTTCCTGCTCCATGAGCTTTATCATACCTCTGCTTAGTGCTATGTATGGATCCTGCCTCCATTGCATCGCTTCCCAGACTATTAAGATAAGATAAGATTTCGTTCGGATTTTTAACCCCGGAGGGTTAGCCACCCAGGATAACCCAAGAAAGTCAGTGCGTCATCGAGGACTGTCTAACTTATTTCCATTGGGGTCCTTAATCTTGTCCCCCAGGATGCGACCCACACCAGTCGACTAACACCCAGGTACCTATTTGCTGCTAGGTGAACAGGACAACAGGTGTAAGGAAACGTGTCGGAATTTCCACCCGCCGGGAATCGAACCCGGGCCCTCCGTGTGTGAAGCGGGAGTTATAGCCACCAGACCACCGGGCCACGTCCTGTCAACTCTGTGGCTGAAGAAATACATCCTAACATCCCTGTGATTCATCTGAGTCTTCAACTTCCAAATGAGACCCCTTGTTGCTGTGTCCCATCTTTGGAATATCCTGCCTGTCCACCTTGTCGATTCCTCTCAGTAATACAGAAAAAGAAAACTAGCACAAGTCTCGACTCTTCCGGGAGTGTACCCGGGTCCTCCTGTTGTGACCCAAGACCTATACCACTAATTTAATAAGCACATTTTTACACCGCATCTACAATAACTTACGTGTATCCCTTTGTTTTCTTTGCTGCTGCATTTAGATAGTGTCCTAACTTTTTTTCTCATTAGTTATCTCAACTTTTTTTTTATTTCAAAGGAAGGAAAATTTAGTTTGAATCAAACTTCAAATTTCCTAATTCCAGAATCCATTTTACTGGACATCTTCGATATTTTTGTATATCGATTTATATTTCATTACACTTTGGTCACACTTCACAGACACGCACATGCATATATATATACATACATCTAGGTTTTTCTCCTTTTTCTAAATAGCTCTTGTTCTTCTTTATTTCTTCTACTGTCCATGGGGAAGTGGAAAAGAATCTTTCCTCCGTAAGCCATGCGTGTCGTATGAGGCGACTAAAATGCCGGGAGCAATGGACTAGTAACCCCTTCTCCTGTAGACATTTACTAAAAAAGAGAAGAAGAAAAACTTTATAAAACTGGGATGCTTGAATGTGCGTGGATGTAGTGCGGATGACAATAAACAGATGATTCCTGATGTTATGAATGAAAAGAAGTTGGATGTCCTGGCCCTAAGCGAAACAAAGCTGAAGGGGGTAGGGGAGTTTCCGTGGGGGGAAATAAATGGGATTAAATCTGGAGTATCTGAGAGAGTTAGAGCAAAGGAAGGGGTAGCAGTAATGTTGAAGGATCAGTTATGGAAGGAGAAAAGAGAATATGAATGTTTAAATTCAAGAATTATGTGGATTAAAGTAAAGGTTGGATGCGAAAAGTGGGTCATAATAAGCGTGTATGCACCTGGAGAAGAGAGGAATGTAGAGGAGAGAGAGAGATTTTGGGAGATGTTAAGTGAATGTATAGGAACCTTTGAACCAAATGAGAGAGTAATTGTGGTAGGGGACCTGAATGCTAAAGTAGGAGAAACTTTTAGAGAGGGTGTGGTAGGTAAGTTTGGGGTGCCAGGTGTAAATGATAATGGGAGCCCTTTGATTGAACTTTGTATAGAAAGGGGTTTAGTTATAGGTAATACATATTTTAAGAAAAAGAGGATAAATAAGTATACAAGATACGATGTAGGGCGAAATGACAGTTGTTTGTTGGATTATGTATTGGTAGATAAAAGACTGTTGAGTAGACTTCAGGATGTACATGTTTATAGAGGGGCCACAGATATATCAGATCACTTTCTAGTTGTAGCTACACTGAGAGTAAAAGGTAGATGGGATACAAGGAGAATAGAAGCATCAGGGAAGAGAGAGGTGAAGGTTTATAAACTAAAAGAGGAGACGGGGTAAGATATAAACAGCTATTGGAGGATAGACGGGCTAATGAGAGCATAGGCAATGGGGTCGAAGAGGTATGGGGTAGGTTTAAAAATGTAGTGTTAGAGTGTTCAGCAGAAGTTTGTGGTTACAGGAAAGTGGGTGCAGGAGGGAAGAGGAGCGATTGGTGGAATGATGATGTAAAGAGAGTAGTAAGGGAGAAAAAGTTAGCATATGAGAAGTTTTTACAAAGTAGAAGTGATGCAAGGAGAGAAGAGTATATGGAGAAAAAGAGAGAGGTTAAGAGAGTGGTAAAGCAATGTAAAAAGAGAGCAAATGAGAGAGTGGGTGAGATGTTATCAACAAATTTTGTTGAAAATAAGAAAAAGTTTTGGAGTGAGATTAACAAGTTAAGGAAGCCTAAAGAACAAATGGATTTGTCAGTTAAAAATAGGAGAGAAGAGTTATTAAATGGAGAGTTAGAGGTATTGGGAAGATGGAGGGAATATTTTGAGGAATTGTTATATGTTGATGAAGATAGGGAAGCTGTGATTTCGTGTATAGGGCAAGGAGGAATAACATCTTGTAGGAGTGAGGAAGAGCCAGTTGCGAGTGTGGGGGACGTTCGTGAGGCAGTAGGTAAAATGAAAGGGGGTAAGGCAGCCGGGATTGATGGGATAAAGATAGAAATGTTAAAAGCAGGTGGGGATGTAGTTTTGGAGTGGTTGTTGCAATTATTTAATAAATATATGGAAGAGGGTAAGGTACCTAGGGATTGGCAGAGAGCATGCATAGTTCCTTTGTATAAAGGCAAAGGGGACAAAAGAGAGTGCAAAAATTATAGGGGGATAAGTCTGTTGAGTATACCTGGTAAAGTGTATGGTAGAGTTATTATTGAAAGAATTAAGAGTAAGACGGAGAATAGGATAGCAGATGAACAAGGAGGCTTTAGGAAAGGTAGGGGGTGTGTGGACCAGGTGTTTACAGTGAAACATATAAGTGAACAGTATTTAGATAAGGCTAAAGAGGTCTTTGTGGCATTTATGGATTTGGAAAAGGTGTATGACAGGGTGGATAGGGGGGCAATGTGGCAGATGTTGCAGGTGTATGGTGTAGGAGGTAGGTTACTGAAAGCAGTGAAGAGTTTTTACGAGGATAGTGAGGCTCAAGTTAGAGTATATAGGAAAGAGGGAAATTATTTCCCAGTAAAAGTAGGCCGTAGACAAGGATGTGTGATGTCACCGTGGTTGTTTAATATATTTATAGATGGGGTTGTAAGAGAAGTAAATGCGAGGGTCTTGGCAAGAGGTGTGGAGTTAAAAGATAAAGAATCACACACAAAGTGGGATTTGTCACAGTTGCTCTTTGCTGATGACACTGTGCTCTTGGGAGATTCTGAAGAGAAGTTGCAGAGATTGGTGAATGGATTTAGTAGGGTATGCAAAAGAAGAAAATTAACAGTGAATACAGGAAAGAGTAAGGTTATGAGGATAACAAAAAGATTAGGTGATGAAAGATTGGATATCAGATTGGAGGGAGAGAGTATGGAGGAGGTGAATGTATTCAGATATTTGGGAGTGGACGTGTCAGAGGATGGGTCTATGAAAGATGAGGTGAATCATAGAATTGATGAGGGGAAAAGGGTGAGTGGTGCACTTAGGAGTCTGTGGAGACAAAGAACTTTGTCCTTGGAGGCAAAGAGGGGAATGTATGAGAGTATAGTTTTACCAACGCTCTTAAATGGGTGTGAAGCATGGGTGATGAATGTTGCAGTGAGGAGAAGGCTGGAGGCAGTGGAGATGTCATGTCTGAGGGCAATGTGTGGTGTGAATATAATGAAGAGAATTCGTAGTTTGGAAGTTAGGAGGAGGTGCAGGATTACCAAAACTGTTGTCCAGAGGGCTGAGGAAGGGTTGTTGAGGTGGTTCGGACATGTAGAGAGAATGGAACGAAACAGAATGACTTCAAGAGTGTATCAGTCTGTAGAGGAAGGAAGGCGAGGTAGGGGTCGGCCTAGGAAAGGTTGGAGGGAGGGGGTAAAGGAGGTTTTGTGTGCGAGGGGCTTGGACTTCCAGCAGGCATGCGTGAGCGTGTTTGATAGGAGTGAATGGAGACAAATGGTTTTTAATACTTGACGTGCTGTTGGAGTGTGAGCAAAGTAACATTTATGAAGGGGTTCAGGGAAACCGGCAGGCTGGACTTGAGTCCTGGTGATGGGAAGTACAGTGCCTGCACTCTGAAGGAGGGGTGTTAATGTTGCAGTTTAAAAACTGTAGTGTAAAGCACCCTTCTGGCAAGACAGTGATGGAGTGAATGATGGTGAAAGTTTTTCTTTTTCGAGCCACCCTGCCTTGGTGGGAATCGGCCATTGTGACAATAAAAAAAAATAATATATTCTTCTTTTTACAAATTTACGTTGATATATCTTTATCTGAAGCTATAAATACTATCGTAATGTTAGCAAACGAGCGAAATGTGTTTGTAATAAATTCTTTCGCTGTTTCATGAGTGTCCTCAACGACAGAACTGATTGTTCACAGCCTAATATTAGCTGTTCTCTTCTTCCGGATTTTGAGCTTCCCTGAACAGACAAGCGAGTCTCAGCTTATTAAATCGTTAATTATTCGTTTCAAATACGATAACATTTAAAGCAATGAATGAGAATGCATTAATTATAGATTTGTCCATTGGCTTTATTTCAGTTGTACGAGCTTAAATATTAGGTTCCGAAGAGTATCAATGTGAATCAACTCTGCGCTAGCAATAATTGCAATGTGGTTTATTAAAGACAGATAACATGGGCTTAAATTGCACTTATATTAATACAGATTATCCTTGCAATGCTATGAAGGCTTCAAATACTTATTAATGGCACCATCTATACAATACGAAGAGTAAAGCTTATTATATGAAAAAAAATATATATATGTATATACAGGACAATGCAATATTTTCCATAGACGAGGCTGAAATAAAGGCTAATTGTTCGAATAACGCAAAAGTATATATAGAGGGAATTTCTTCTTGAACGTGAGGGCAGTGAGATTTTGTCATGCATTAGGGAAGGTCACATGGGAGGTTAATGGTATACACGAATTAAAATGTAAGTAACTCAATTAAGACTTGAGAGGCAGGGGGCTAGGTCCTCGCAAACACAATTAGGTGATCACAGTTGAGTACACACAGAATATCCTCTACACTTTCCCTTATCTCTTCCCCTCTTTTGCTCTCTTGCCGTCAAATCTATACCTTCCCTTCACACTTCGTGACACTCTAGTGCCCTTCATCACATCCTCTTTATCATCTCTCCCTCTTCCTACTTTATCTGGAATACTTTCCCATTCCCTTTATAAACTACTAGTCATATTTTCACTGTTCTTTATTTGTTATTATCTTTAGTTAAATAAATAAACAAATGAGAGTTCCAATATAATTTGAGAAATAAGGAAAGAACTATTTTTGCTAATTGTTATATCACCTGTTTACTTGATCTTATTGCATGTATATATATATATATATATATATATATATATATATATATATATATATATATATATTTTTAACACATAGGCCGCTTCCCGTCAAGGCAGGCTCGCCGAAAAAGAAAAATTTTCATCATATATATATATATATATATATATATATATATATATATATATATATATATATATATATATATATATGCAATAAGATCACAGTAAACAGGTGATTTCAAAATATGCAAAACAACCACTCTGAAAGAATAGAGAAATTCCAAGCGCTTTCGTGACAACTCACATTATCAAGGAACTATGAAAGTAAAGCATCCAAGGAAGCTATATAAGGGGTCCGGCCAGCACCTCACTATCAGATCCCACAACGGTTAAACACGTGACGCGCGGCGACCCAACTTGGATAGGTCCCTTGCACAACTCACCCCCAAGCTATTCTACTCAAGAAAGTTTAAAAATTATTATTTGTCCAGTGTATTGTTAAATTCTTCCCAAATTCTATTAATTATAAATGGATCTAATTTATATAAACCAAAGGAAATATTCATATTATTGTCAAAACTGCTTTTTATGAAACAAGATTCAATTATATTCCTGTCGACCAGGGACTTGCTTGATACTACTTTCTCAACTTTTTGAAAATCAATTGGATGGTTAAAATCTCTTACATGAATAAATAGAGCATTGGAATCTTGTCCAGTTCTAATGCTATATTTATGTTGTTTTAATCTTAGTTCGAGATTTTTACCAGTTTGACCGTAATAAACTTTATCGCAAATTTTACAAGGAATCTTATAGACACATCCATCAGCATTTTGGGGGGAATTCTTTATCAAAAGTTTTTTCACTGTATCAAGATTTTTGAATACAACTTTAATATTAAAAGTCTTAAGAAGAGAAGGCATATCAACCAAGTTTTCATGGTAAGGGAGAACCAACATATTTTTAGTTGAATATGGCTGGTTGTCCCTTTTTGGATTATAAAAAGTGTTTCTAGCAACTTTAAATTTATGTAATGATTTAAAATACCCAAGAAATGTAATTGATAAATCTTTTAAAGTTGCTAGAAACTCTAAAGGAGGGGTTTGGGATATTGGCAGTTTAGAGAGATATGTTGTGTGTTTTTATACGTATTTACTTCAAAACTGTTGTATTCTGGGCACCTCTGCAAAGACAGTGATTATATGTGAGTGAGGTGAAAGTGTTGAATGATGAAAGTTTTTTCTTTTTGGGGATTTTCTTTCTCTTTGGGTCACCCTGCCTCGGTGGGAGACGGCCGACTTGTTGAAAAAAAATATATAAATATATATATAAATATATATATATATATATACAAATCAACTACTGGCATTTTTGTACTGCAATTTACACATCATTATCAAATGGCAATGGTGCAGATATAGAATAGGACATCCAGACAAATTCGTTCATGGGAACGAATATGCAGGCAGCATATTACAGCATATAAGCATAGAGCATATAAAGCCCATAGCCATTGAATATTTAATAATAACCAAGCAACCACAACAATCACAAACATGCTTTCAGACTCCAAATCACTTCGTTATAAAAGACTTTAAATTCTGATTCAAAAAATGTCTGGTACGTGTTTTCTGGAAATTTTCCTATATGAGCATTGATGCTAGAAGAAAGTAAATAAATGCAGACCGACAAATTAAGCGTAATTAAATTACTTTAATTTTAGAAGGTTGGGTGATGTGCCTAGTTGAGTTTTGGTGCAAACTTTAAATTTTTATTCCAGTTTAATTACAAGAATTATTAAATAATCATAAGGCGAAATTTCCATGATGCTCTATATCTAGGTCAATCCTGCAAAAGAGACATAGTGTCTTTTGCCTCCAAATATTCTCGACTGGCAACGTTTCTACTAACAGTCTGTATTCCCCGAGCAGTTAGACCATTATGTTCTGGGCGTCCTTCTATTTCCCAGGACAGAAGGGTGGAAGAATCAGGGTCATTGATCTTGACAACTTCATCTGATATCTCGATGTCAAGGAAATCATGAATAATAATACTGCTGGAAGTTGAGTTTCCATAACACTGCGAGGCATGAAATAATACACTGAAAACTTTCTTTGGAGGATTGCATACAAATAAGCAAAGCCATATTATAAATAAAGTGTTACGGGACTTAGCTCGATGACGACTCCACATCCCGCAGCCGCCTCCAGAACGTTCTTGGAGCTGTCGATGCAACCGCACCTGGGCTGTTAATGTAAAATTGGTTGTAAGTATAATTACTCCTAGGGGGTGTTGTGTCAGTATTTCATTGAATAAGTGAATACTGACGAGAGCCTTATACTCGCTTGTGTTGGGCTCAAAAGTCCACACCTTACTGCTGATTATAGGATGATTCTGAACTTGCGACACAAGAACTGCGCAGTTCCCTGCATAACAAGTAAATTCAAAATCTACCTTGCTCTTGTAGCGTGAGCTAAGGTGTTGGCTGCACCTTTCGACAGGTATCCGGTGACTTGATTGAAGCTGAAGTGTCCTTGGATGTCCACGTCTTCCACTCAGTCTGGGAATACGCAACACTCGCACTGGTACACTTTGCTCCACAAGATTTGTCCTTTTCACAGTGATGTCATTACAGGAAGCTGATCACACTTCTCTGCAAATGTTCTGCTACGTCCGTTGAGACTTTTATTAACAAAACGGGCATTATTAGTGTCTTTGTTATTACAGCGTGACGCACAAGTTGTCTCGACGAAGTATAAAAGAAACCTCGCCCACGGCGCCTCCGTCGCCCTGCCGTGCCCTCGGCGTCTCCCTCGACACAAAAGAAGTGTCGATCAAGTATGTTTCCTTTGTTTGCCAAACATCCACCATGAAGCAATGCAGAATGCTTGATTCTTGCTGTCTGGGCATAGATTACAATTCATGCTAGCCTCAATGCTCATAGTGGGTGCAGGGTTTCCTTACTTTTTCTGCTGTTTGTAAGAGATTGTCTCTCATTAAACCCACACTATGGTTGCAACACTGCTCTCTTGCAAAGACGTGGCGTGATCATGACACACGGTCATATGCTTTCAATTAAAAGTGTTGTTGCAGAAGCAAGACGCTATTGCCCTTCCTGAGAGGGCTGAAAGAGCTTAAAAGGGCTGAAAGGGGTTGATAACCCCCCCTCCTCCTGGGGAAAATTTCTCCGCCCTTTCTGTTTTATCAAAGTCCTCAATCTAGTCTCCAGAGACGCTGTACTCCATTCCTGCTTTTCTTTTCTTGATATGCATATTCAGTTACTCAGCTGGTTATGTGTGATGCTTCCCTTCAGTGGGCAGGAGATTAATACATATTGAAGGCATCCAAAATGATTATTTCACTCCTCTCATCCTCCTGTCCCGATCCATCACTATCTGCCTTGTCATTAGTCACAAAGACGTCTGTTTATAAAGTAAACTTAACATCTACATCTTCGAATTTGCTCTTGAGTAGGAATCACAAACTCTCTGCTGGAAAATATCAGGAACACATTTCAAGGACTGACGACAACAACTGAGGCGTTGATGCGTTTAACCTTTCGATTAAGTTTACTGGTTGAGACATTCTCCATCCCTCAGCTGCCACAAACATTATCGTATGATGATGCCGTGCTGATGATGCCGTGCTGATGATGCCGTGCTGATGATGCCGTGCTGATGATGCCGTGCTGACTGACGTCTATGATCAAAACAGCGATCAATATTATTTTGGATGATATACAGTATACATAAGCCACAAGTACATTAAATTTATTGGACAGGATGCACTTGTGTCCAGAAAGATAGCCATATTTGCTTTAAGGCGAAGGGCCTTTTCCTTGGAAAAAAAATATTTTTAATTTTTATTTATTTTTTTTAGAAGAATTTTTTGGCGCTTAATTTTTTTTCTGTTTTTCTAAGCCGAGTTATCGAGAATTTGGAATTTCACGAGAATACAGTTACACCAAAAAATAGCATGTTACTTTGTTTTGGTGTTTTGTGGGATGTACTACCATTATCATTTTTATTTTAAAATATAAAAATCCTTATTAAGGAACTTTGAGGCAAAATAAGTGGTTAGAAGAGAAAATTATAGCCATTTGAAGAAAAAATCTTACTTTATGTGCTATCATCTCTGAAACTGAACATTAAAATGGTATAAAATACCGACAGGTTGTTAGGTAAGACACATATGCAACAGTTAGGTATCTTTATTTCGAAACGTTTCGCCTACACAGTAGGCTTC
The DNA here is from genome assembly GCF_038502225.1 of Cherax quadricarinatus. Classification (NCBI taxonomy): domain Eukaryota; kingdom Metazoa; phylum Arthropoda; class Malacostraca; order Decapoda; family Parastacidae; genus Cherax; species Cherax quadricarinatus. Next base: position 25,694,713 of record NC_091297.1, read on the forward strand.
TTCAGTCGAGTACAGAAAAGTTGATAGAAGCAGAAGATACTTAAAGACGATGTAATCAGTCCATCACCCTTGAAGTTTTGAGGTGGTCAGTCCCTCAGTCTGGAGAAGAGTATTGTTCCATAGTCTGAAACAAGGGTGATGGACTGATTACATCGTCTTCAAGTATCTTCTGCTTCTATCAACTTTTCTGTACTCGACTGAAGAAGCCTACTGTGTAGGCGAAACGTTTCGAAATAAAGATACCTAACTGTTGCATATGTGTCTTACCTAACAATCTCTGAAATTATTTAGATGTCCGTATGTGAAGCATACGGATATCTTTCTGGTATTCCAGATGTCTTTGCTCGTTAACTCGTATTGATACTTTTACCAAAATCACTCAAAATATTGGTTTTATTGGATTATTAGAAATTAAAAAATTTAAATTTAAAAAAATAATAATATGACGCATTTGCATAATTTTAAGAATAAACGAAATTCAACTAACCAATTGTTAATTGTGTGAATTCGTCTGCAACGCTTTTCATATGTCCAATTTCCTGGGGCACAGCACGATGTTGCCCTACGAAAATCTAGTATATATTTTTAATTTCTTTATCAGTGCTATCACAGTCAAACTTCTACATGAAACTTATATGTTATATTCACATAAAAACGTTCATTTAAAAAAACATATGAAAGCGAAAAAGAGATAACCAAGACAGGGCGGTACTCCCGCTAACAAGATCATGGAACTTTCTATTTTTTTCAATTACGTTAAATATAAATAAATTTCATATATTTAAGTTAGTTATGCTATTAAAAAAAGGTATATCGAGTTAATTCACGTGAGTACGATTAAAAATTTCGATACAAAAAATTCACAGAGCTCTTTGATAATATTTATGATAATTCGAGTAAAGTTTGATCACAAATATTTGCCTCTCATTGTAGTGTTTCTCGGTTCCCTGTTAAAGTTATGTTTTGCTTTACTATTATGTTAATGAATTAAAATAATCATGCTAATACAGTAATAGTATTAGTAGTATTAGGAGATGTTAAATAATATATCAGTGATTATCCACACAAGTAAAGTTAAAAGGACACAAGTGCAACTAATGTGACATTTTATTGTGGCAACGTTTCGCTCTCCAGGAGCTTTGTCAAGCCGATACAAACAGTATATGGACACAGAGGGTATATAAAGGCTCACAGTGAGGTGCAATACTAGTGAGGCACCATTTCGATGTTCACTAGTGGTAGTAGTAGTAGTAGTAGTAATAGTGGCAAAAGTTGTAGTAGTAATACAATATGGTAGAGCAAAAGTACCTACCACAAAAGCCATCGAGGTTCTACGACATAAAGTCAATCAGGACCTTAATCTTCCTCTACCTCCCGGAGATTTTGTTGACTTGATTGAACTCTGTGTTAATTTCAACTGTTTTTCTTTCAATAACAAGCTCTACAAACAAACCTACGGCATGGGAATGGGGTCCCCCATCAGTGCCGTCCTAGCCAACTTATACATGGAACACCTAGAGTCCGAACACTTCGCAAACTTCATCCCTTCAAGCGTCACTTGGTTACGTTACGTGGACGACGTCCTCGTAATAACTCCCAAACGTTTTGATGTACGGAATCTTCAGGCAAGGCTCAACGCAGTTGAACCGGCGATCCAGTTTACACTAGAAGAAGAGTCCAATCACAAGCTACCTTTCCTCGACGTCCTCATTCACAAAGTAGATAACCTAAGATTTCAAGTTTATCGGAAACCTACCACTAAAAATGATCTCACACACTTCTATTCCAGTCAAGATACCAAGACCAAAAGAGGCATCATCATCGGGCTTTTCCTATGAGCATACCGAATTTGTAGTCCTGTGTTTCTTGACGAGGAATGTACATACAATCACCAAACCTTCATTGAGTTACATTTTCCTTCCTTTTTCATCAAAGACTGAAAGAAAATAGCGCTTCAGATCATTAATTCTCCACGCACCAACACCACTCCCAACAAACTTACAATTCTTCCCAACAGCCAAGTTGCACTGGACGTTTCTAAAGTACTTTCACAAGCTAACACCAGAGTCGCCATCGCTTCTAGCACTTCAATAAAGGATCTAACCAGGACAAAATCCAAGCACCACGAACCAGTCAATGCAGGGGTTTACACTATACCCTGTGGAGGCTGTGACAAGATTTATGTAGGTGAAAGAGCAAGAAACCTCGACACCCGCCTCAATGAACACATTTACGCATGTAGGAACGATAACTTGAACAACGCCTGTGTACAACACCGAAATTCCACCAATCATTTCATGAAATTCAGGGACGCCCAATTAGTGATCAAAGAAACTAATTTCAGCAGACGCAAGTGCCTCGAATCAGCACTGATCGCTGTTTCGAATACAATTAAACAAAACAACGGCAGCTTCACCATCTCGGAAGTCTTAGCGAGAATCCTCCTGAAAACAGTAAACCCTGCCATCACATAGCCTCTCCTGTTATACTACACAAAACACATTACAGAGAGTGAACACTGAAACAGGCCTTCTCTATCCAGTTTATATTTGTCCAACCTATTTTTATGTTACCCAAGTAATAGCTTTCATATCCTTTTACTCATGTACGAATTAATTGCAATATCATATTGTATTACTACTACAACTTTTGTCACTACTACTACCACTAGTGAACATCGAAATGGTACCTCACTAGTATTGCACCTCACTCTGAGCCTTTATATACCCTCTGTGTCCATATATTGTTTGTATCGGCTTGACAAAGCTCCTGGAGAGCGAAACATTGCCACAATAAAATGTCACATTAGTTGCTCTTGCGTCCTTTTACTTTACATATTGTCGGTAATTCTACCAACATTATTACAAATAAAGTTAGAGTCAAGTGACAAAGTAATGTCTCAGCACTTATAGAAAGTGCAGACTTACAACGCTGACATAACTCCAGTTTCATAGTGGGAACGAAAGTACTTGAAAAATGCATCTTAGAGATGAAGATGGCTGTTAATCGTCTTAATTTGGCGAAAGAGATGTAAGAGGCAAGGAAGGTCTCATTCATTTCAATATATCGAATTATCACACCTAACGATAACTACTGCACAAGCTATGAAATATTGACTGCAAGTCAAATATTTTTATTTAGCTGTGCTTTTGACAGAAAGTTAACATTTCACCGCACTTCAGGCTGTTGTCTCCAGGATTCCGAGACATGGAAAGGCTTCATATAAAAATGACTAAATTACGTTTTTAACAGCTGGCTGTTGTGATTCCTATGATTTTGAAATTACTTAAACAATAAACATTGCTTACATATAAGAATATACGCATTTTAATAACTCACCTGTCGGCTATTCCTGTGGTTTCTTTCAATTCTACTATTATATGAATTTAATATTCATTTGAAGATTGTATAAAGATGGTGAGTCTCAGTAATATATGTAAGTGATTAAGAATTTTGAACTTATACAATAAAATGATGGTACAAGCAAATGCATTCCTATATATAAAAAGCCTTCAGTTTAACGAAACAAAAATCAAACATTACATTATATATTCCGAACATAATGCATGTGTTTAAAAATGTTCTTCAGTAGGATTACAGTTCTTTAAATTAATTTGGATATTTAGAAAATCGGTAAATTTGTAGATCACCTAATACGAAAAGTATTCAGCCACATTGCTAAAATCGTAATGCAATTTTTATTTGTTAAACAGGGACAATCAGCAAGCGTTATGCTTCTCAAAGCGTCACTAAACATGCTCCATTGATCTGAAGCCACAGACAATCAAGTCGACGCACTGACTAGTTAGGCGACTCAGGCAGCTTCCCTTCAGTCTTATTACGAAGTTTGGCTGTGAATCAGTTAGGTGTCCTTGCTTTGTTAAGGTAGTTACCCTTCAAGTCAATGTATATCTTTAAGAAATCTCTACGACGTACTGTCTCTTTCTGCCTGAGATTAGTGTATCTATGTATATATATATATATATATATATATATATATATATAACCGGACTGGGGACCATCATCCTCAGAGAAGACAATAAACGTACCTCAGCGAAAACTCAAGGTTTTCCCCGGAGCTGTTTGTTCTCTTACCACCCCTATATTTTATATTTTATGGGAAATTTTATTAACAGACAAAATACATTTAGAGAAAACACAATCATATATATATATATATATATATATATATATATATATATATATATATATATATATATATATCTATCATGTATATATATATATATATATATATGTATATATATGCGTGTGTGTGTGTGTGTGTGTGTGTGTGTGTAGATGGGTCCACCACTGGGGTAAATTGTGTGACCCATAGCCAGGGAGAAGCGGATGAAAAGGCTTCTAGGAAGAATATTTGGATTTCTTCCTAAAGCCGTTTGAATATTCCACTTCCCCTACCAACCCATCTTCTCGTTCTTTTCTACCAATAGGTATATTTTATTACATAATATGGTACAAAAGATTTAAGGGATAAACCATACCACGGGCGGGGATAGAACCCGCGATCAGAGTCTCAAAACTCCAAACCGTCGCGTTAGCCACTGGACCAGCTAGCCACATAAGATTCATCCAACTAGGTATATTTCTACACCATAGGAAGGTTAGCATAGGCACCACCGTGACCACAAATGCAAGTTTTTACAGAAGAATCTCCAGCTAGCGTGGCCGTGCTGAACTCTACCTCAAGTCCGGGTTCTATCCCAGCCCGTGGTATGGTTTCTTTGCAATCGTGTCATTACGATTTCGTTTGTCAACAATTTAAGGGATACATTGTTGAAATAAAGATGGCACATACAGTACATGACGTGTGAGAGGTACATGTCTAGTACATATTGTAACGTGTTTGTCACTGATTATAATGTAAAAATCTCATCCAGCTCCTCAGAGCTGGGGCGTGTGCCCAAAATACAGCAGGTATTACCCCTCTGAACAGCTGCACTGAGTCGCTGGAACAGAAAACTAGCTGCCCTGGGATCCCTGGTTACCCTGATGAGTCTTTTGCCTAGCTCCTTAAGGAACTTAGACGCACTCTTTCCCGATGAGCCAAGGGTCTCTGAGCCTATGGGAAGAAACATATATGACGGACAAGTTCTTCATATTTTCTAGACTTTTGGGACTCCCTGAAGCGGACAGCTGCCCCTCCTTCCTCCCTGGTGTATTGGAGACAGGTATCAGCCAATGTAGATGCACATGTGTAGTCCCACACCACCTGCTTACCATCTGTCCAGGTTTGAAGGGTGATACCATCTGGACGCTTCTGGCTGCCATCAGATCTGCATAGTTGGGATGGTTCCCTTACTGCTGCCATCAGATCTGCATAGTTGGGATGGCTCCCTTACTGCTGGGCATCCGACTGTTGTGAGGCTCCTCTTGATGTTATTAACTTCCTTATGTCTTGCAGTCTTTCCCTCGGATTTACAACACACAAGATCATGGTACCCGAATCTGTCTGCTTCTTCACTGCCACAAATACACCTGTGTTCGGCGAGAAATAGGGGCGGTAAGTCGAAGGGCAACACCAATGCGGATGGTCTGTGGGTCAAGGCGTGTGCTAAGGCTGGAGTTGAGAATAGCCAACAGAAATTCCTATGCATGAGGAGCTCTCACTGCCAGTGCGGGCTCTATCCTTCCCTGACACACACTGAAGCATTGTGGAGGCTATATTCTTCGCTATTGGGCCATCCCAGTGCGACTGTTTGTAGTTGTTGGGGGAGCAGGTCTGGTTTCAGAGCCCGTTAGATCATCCCAGATCATGGCTCCGTCAATGAACTTTTGGTCCTGGACTCTAATCTTGTCCCTAAGGCGTTCAGGGAGAATCGCTGCTACAAGCCCTATGGATGCACCGCATGAGGACAGAAAAGCAGGTAGCGCAATCTGTGATGACTTGCGGACACCAATGCCTCCTAGTCTGAGTGGAAGTGTAGCTTGGTTCCACAGCCCGTTTTCTAGAGCAAGGTTAAGTACTTTCGTAAAAATCTGCCTCAGGATACTGTCATATTCTTGCAGTACAGGGTTATCATATGAAGGTGCACATATTATATATATATATATATATATATATATATATATATATATATATATATATATATATATATATATATATATATATATATATATGTCGTGCCGAATAGGCAGAACTTGCGATCTTTGCTTAAATAGCAACGTTTATCTTGCCATATAGGACAAGTGAAAATTTGTGTATGCAATAATTTCGTCAAATTTATTCTGAACGTAACGAAAAAATATATTTCATTGTTTGTTTAGTATTAAATTACTGTAATATATATATATATATATATATATATATTACGTATATATATATATATATATATATATATATATATATATATATATATATATATATAGAGAGAGAGAGAGAGAGAGAGCATAAGAACATAAGAAAGAAAGAACACTGCAACAACCCTTCTGACCCATGCGGAGCAGGTCCATGTCTCTCTCCGCCCCCCCGGAGTAGCCCAACGACCTACCAAGTCTGATCACTTCCACTTAAGGAAAGAGCACGGTATCAGACCTAGTAGCACAAGCTAGTCAGGTCCAATTCACACCTACCCACACCCACTCATGTATTTATCTAACCTATTTTTAAAACTGCACAACGTTTTAGCCTCTATAACTGTACTCGGGAGTTTGTGCCACTCATCCGCGACTCTGTTAACAAACCAGTGCTTTCCTATATCCTTCCTGAATCTGAATTTTTCCAACTTGAAACCATTGCTGCAAGTCCTGTCTTGGCTGAAAATTTTCAGCACGCTACTTACATCCCCTTTATTTATTCCTGTTTTCCTTTTATACACCTCGATCATATCCCCCCTAATTCTACGCCTTTCGTGAGAGTGCGGATTCAGGGCCCTTAGTCTATCCTCACTGGGAAGATTTCTGATACATGGGATCAACTTTGTCATCCTCCTCTGTACGTTTCCCAGAGCATTTATATCCATTCTGTAATACGGTGACCAGAACTGAGCAGCATAATCTAACTGAGGCCTAACCAAAGATATATAGAGTTGAAGAACAACCTGAGGACTTCTATTATTTATACTTCTAGATATGAAGCCAAGAATTCTGTTCGCGTTATTGCGAACATTAATGCACTGTTGTCTTGGTTTTAGAATACTGCTAACCAGAACTACTAAATCCTTATCGCAATCAGTAGTATTAAGATCTACATTATTTAGTTTATATGTCGCATGGTTATTTTCCTGTCCAACATTTAGAACTTTCCATTTGTCTATATTAAACTGCATCTGCCACTTCTCCGACCATTGCATCAGTCTATTCAAATCATCCTGGAGTGCTCTAGTGTCCTCATTAGAATGAATTGGACGGCCTATTTTGGTGTCATCAGAAAATTGCTTATGTCGCTATTTATTCCCTCATCTATGTCGTTTATGTAAATTGTGAACAACAAAGGGCCCAACACTGACCCCTGAGGAATACCATTTGTGACGTGCCCCCATTCTGATTTCTCCTCATTTATGCAAACTCTCTGCTGCCTATTTGTCAGCCATGCCTCTATCCAGGAAAAAAATTCTTCACCTATTCCATGTGCCTCAAGTTTCCTCAATAGCCTCTAATGTGGAACTCTATCGAAAGCCTTACGGAAGTCCATATACACAATATCATATTCTTTACCATGATCTACCTCCTCAAACACCTTAGTGAGAAAAGTTAGTAAATTCGTAAGACAGGAACGCCCCTTTGTAAAACCGTGTTGAGATTCATTAATCAAACTATGCCTGTCAAGATGGCTACGAATTGCTTCGGTAATTATTGATTCCATAAACTTTCCCACAATGGAGGTAAGGCTTATTGGTCTATAGTTCGAAGCTAAGCACCTGTCACCTGCCTTGTAAATAGGTATTACATTTGCCAATTTCCGCTTATCAGGCACTATGCCAGTTTGTAGTGATATGTTAAAAAGATTAGCCAAAGGTATGCCAAGTTCCTCTTTACATTCCTTTAACATCCTTGCAAACAGTTCATCAGGGCCTGGGGATTTGTTAGGTTTTAGTTTCTCTATTTGTCTGAGGACAATGTCAATAGTTACCGCAATCGTGCATTGTTAATTATCGTCCTGTTCTACATAATCTATTATTTCAGGAATTTCGCTAGTATTTTCCTGGGTAAAAACTGAGAGGAAGTAGGTATTGAAAATTTCACACATATCCTTATCACTGTCAGTGATCTGACCAGAGTTACTCTTAAGTGGGCCTATCTTATCCTTAATCTTACTTCTGTATACCTCAAAGAACCCTTTTGGGTTAGTCTTCGAATCCCTTGCGACCTAAGCCTCATAATCCCTTTTTGCTTTTCTTATACCTTTCTTTATTTCTCTCTTTAATTGAATATATTGATTTCTTAACTGCCCATCCCCTCTTTTGATACGCCTATATATGCCTCTCTTTTGACCAATGAGATCTTTTAATCTATTGTTCATCTATTTGGGATCATTTTTGTCACAACTATTTTCCCTACTCTGAACAAAAGTTGTCTGGGCAGCTAGAACTATGTTCTGAAAAACGTCATATTGGCAACCACGATCACCTACCTGACCCATAGTCAAGACATCCCAATTTAGCCCGCCAAGATAATTTTTCAGTCCCGTGAAATCGGCCAAACGAAAATCTGGGACGGAGATTTGATTTCAGTTATCTGGGTAATTCCATGATATATTGAAACTAAAGTGATTTGTGATCACTTTCCCCAAGCTCATCATTAACCTCAAGATTATTAATTAGTGACTCTTTGCTGGCAAGAACCAAGTCAAGCAGATGCTTTCCTCTAGTTGGTTCTGTCACAACCTGTTCTAAAAAGCAATCCTGAACCGTATCAAGAAAGTCATTAGACTCAAGATTTCTTGTCATATTGTTCCAATCAATTTGTCTAAAGTTAAAATCTGCCCTTAACACAACATTTTCATATCTAGATGTCTTTTAAATTTCGTCCCATAACAGCTTACTGCACTCCTTATCAAGGTTTGGGGGCCTATAAATCACACCCAAAATCAATTTGTCACGACCCTCGAGAAACTGTAGCCAAACAGATTCTGTGTTCGATGTTTCTAATCTTATATCATGTCTAAGACAATAATTTAAATTATCTCTGACATACATCGACACTCCACCAGCCTTCCTGTTGACCCTATCAGTGTGGAATAGTTTATACCCTTGTATGTTGCATTCAAAAGGCATTTCTCTATATTTCAGGTCTCTGTTATAGGAATAATATCTATATTACCTGCACTTGCAAGTAATGTTAGCTCATCTATCTTATTTCTTAGACTCCTATTCGTATAGTAAACCTTACGGGAGCTAGTCACTCGTTGCACTCTACTATCTCTGTTTGTTGTTCAACTGATTTGCCATTACTAGAAACTTATTTTTGAATATTGGCTTTTAAACATATCCCTGAGGTATCCTGGTAATAACTGCTATTTTTAACCCTAACACTGCAGACTGATTGCTTCCCGCAAACACCCATACCTATATGATCTATTTGTTTAAATTCCAAGACAAGTCATCAATTACCCTCTCAATCGAATTGGCTAATGCAACCACTTAATCCCAGAGAGATGAATCCCATCCCTTACATATCACGTTTGCCATAGACTAGGTCCCAGTTATCAATGAATGGGATTGCAAGTTCCTTGCAGTACCTGTCTAGCCAGCAATTTATACCAATTGCCCTAGACATCCATTCATTGCCCACTCCCTTTCTAGGCAAGATGCAACATATGACTGGGATCCCTCCCTTAGACCTGACTACTTCTATGGCTGACCTGTACTTATCCAGCAGCTCCTGTCTCCTGCCCTTCCCAATGTCATTACCCCCAGCACTAAGACAGATAATGGGCTTGTTCCCATTACCAGAAATAATATTATCCAACCTGCTGACTATGTCACCAACATCAGTTCCTGGAAGGCACACCCTCTGTCTGACCTTTCTGTCTCTTTTACAAAGTGCACGGTCCATATATCTTACCTGAGAATCTCCTACAATTAAAATGTTCTTACTTTGATTAACAGGGGAATCAGTGGTACCTTCAACCTCACTAATCACTGAAGTGCATTCGTCCTGGAAAACAGAGAATCGATTTCCTACCTTCACACCTTCTCTGTTAACCCTCCTTATCTTCCTTCTTCCTGAACTGTGAACTACTTGCCACTTAAAGCGGCTGCTGCTATCACTGCTGGTGACCATTTCCTCCTTACCAGCTAGATCCTTCTCACACTCACTCCCAAACTCACCTAGGCGAAGCTTCAGCCTCCTATTTTCCTCCTGAAGAAGTAGAACCTCCTTCAACACCTGAACCTGAGATTCTAAAACACTACAACAAGCCATGGTGCTTGGTAACACCCCATGCTAACTCCCAGAGAGCTTAGGACAGGTATGACCGCAGGTGACCACTTACCTCAGCATATATATATATATATATATATATATATATATATATATATATATATATATATATATATATATATATTATATATATATACATATGCAAACAATCGCCGACAGGCGATCTTAATTATGCAGGACAAGCCACGGAGGAAGGGGGTGGAAATCTTTAGCTCAAGTACTTTCACGCTTCTCAGTGCGTCATCAGGAGCTGTGCAATGTTGCAAGGGAGCAACCAAAGCAGGGAAAGAGGTCTCAGAGGTGTCACCGGCCACGATTACCCTTAGACTGGGTTAGTTGTCGGTACCAACCCCACCCTGCCATCATCCCCCTACTACCCATGTGGGGTAGGAGAGTTTCTTAGATATCAAGTATGAAATTATAAGATATAAAAAGACAGCTGCAAGCTTTTTCTAATCGTTTATGACAGGTCATGTGGTTTGAGAAAAGTTTCTCGTTAGATACTGTAGACGTGGATAGCTATTATTCTGTGTGACCTTTTCAAATAATGAAAGAAAGGAATACAATGTGCTCTTCCTACATACTGTCGACTATTTTCTCAGTGGCTGTTATTATGTCATACTTGGGGACTTCTATGCCTATCCGATAATATTTCTATTATCTAAATTCTACTAATATCCTTTAACCTTTCCTTACATTATCTTGTGTGCTTGTCACTGTATGGTACATTAACAACTACAGGTGTACATAACCCTCAAAACTGACGTGGTGTGAAGTTTTGGTGCGTAGACACTGGACGGGCGTTACCAACCCATCAACCCACCTGGCATAATGAACAATCCTGTGATTTTGCATAGCATTGTTGTTTAAAATTGTGTACAATGGACCCTACTAAAAAATTATCGAGCTTGTATAACCCATAATTTGAGTTGTATACTGCATTCTTTTCATGTTTCAAGAGGGAAGATTCAATTATGTTTCTTTCTGACAGAACTGTTTGGTACTATAATCTGGGCAGCATCCCACCCCGGTGGGTGATTACATGCACTAACGTGGTTAAAGATAGCGTTCGACTCCTGCCCTGTCCTGACTGAGTATTTATGCTGGGCAATTCTGGTTTCCAGAAATTTACTTGTTTGACCGATATATGAGAGAGGACACTGAGTACATGGGACCTTGTAAACTCCACCGACTTTGTTGGAGGATGTGTTTTTAATCAACCTTTGTTTCACTGTCCCCGTGTTTTTGAAAGCCAGGTTTATATTGATCTATTTAATGCCTCACGCAGGCACGCCAGATTCTCAGTGTATGGTAAAACTAGTACATTTTTCCTGGCCATCACTTCTTTAGGTTCAGTCCTGTAGAAAGTCTTTCTTGCTGACAATAGTGACTTCTCGACAAAATCCTTAGGATATCTTAGTTTTGTAGTTATATTGAATATCTTGCTGATTTCGTGCTCTAGGTACTCTGGACTGCAGATGCACAATGCTCTCAGAAACATTGTGAGGAACACACTCCTTTTTATCCTGGTTTCGTGGTTAGAATAGTAGTGAATGTATGACGACACATTGGTGGACTTCCTATAAACTGTGTGAAAGATTTCCATCCCCCCCCCCGTGGCTTGTCCTGCATATATATATATATATATATATATATATATATATATATATATATATATATATATATATATATATATATATATATATATATATATATATATATATTCTATAGGGAGGTACCACCTCTGGAACTGTCTTGGGATAGTCATCCTCAGAGAAAAGAATAAACTTGCTTCAGGGAAAACTCAAGGTTCTCCCTGAAGCTGTTTGAAAATTTTTCCTACCATCCTCTATATAATCTATATATGCTTTATTTAAAGACATTATATATATATATATATATATAAAGTAGTGATGATTTCTACAGAGTGGTCCATGCGGCAGAGTGGCTTCCTCCCAAAAGGCCTTCTACAGAGCAGTCTCCTTTTCACACCTATATGCTAATGACCTATTTCACACCTATATGCTAATGACCTTAACCCCGCCCACGACCCCCACCCATGACCCCACCCAATGACCCCCCCACGACCCCCCCACGACCCCCCACGACCCACCACGACCCCCCCCCCGCGCCCCCCCACCCGCGCCCCCAAGCCCCCAAGCCCGCCCCTCGCACCCGCCTGCGCCCCTCGCGCCCGGTCGTCGCGCCCGACCGCGCCTTCTGGTGCGCCTTCTGCAGTGTCGTCCGGATCGCCCCCCCGCGCCCCGAATTTTTTTCCGATTTTTTCGAATTTTTTTTTAATTTCATTTTCTTGTGCTCTCCTCGGATCAAATTTTTGAGGTTCGCCGGCTCCCCACTTTCACCCCCATCCCAATTTTTTTTTGAATTTCATTTTCTTATGATCTCCTCGGATCAAATTTTTTGAGGTTCCCCCCTCCCACTTTCACCCCCATCCCAATTTTTTTTTTGAATTTAATTTTCTTGTGCTCTCCTCGGATCAAATTTTTGAGGTTCCCCCTCTCCCCACTTTCACCCCCATCCCAATTTTTTTTTTTGAATTTCATTTTCTTATGATCTCCTAGGATCAAGTTTTTTGGATTCCCCCCTCTGGGGGTAAGCATTCAAAATGGACTCCCACTTGCATCCCAATTTTTTTTTCTCGATAATACAAAGACTCTACTTCCTTGGATCAAGTTTTTTGGATTCCCCTGCCCACTTTCACCCCCATCCCAAGTATTTCTCCTCCATCTCCTTGGATCAAAGGTTTTCTCGATAATACAAAGACTCCAATTCCTCGGATCAAGTTTTTAAGGTTCCCCCCTCCCACTTTCACCCCCATCCCAAGTATTTCTCCTCCATCTCCTTGGATCAAGTTTTTTCTCGATAATACAAAGACTCCAATTCCTCGGATCAAATTTTTCTCGAAATCAAAGTCTCCATCTCCTTGGATCAAGCTTTTCTCGATAATACAAAGACTCCATCTCCTTGGATCAAAGTTTTTATCGATAATACAAAGACTCCATCTCCTCGGATCAAGTTTATGGATTCCCCCCTCTCAGGGTAAGCATTCAAATGAACTCCTCCTATGGGGGCATGGTACTTTCTCTTACTACAGGTCTAAACAAGTGTGACGTGACCCCACCTGTGTTTACTCGGCGGTCAGTGACGTCACGTGATGACCTCACACATACAGGCTGAATCTTGTCGACTTCCCCCTATGTCAGTGACGTCACATGATGACCCCACACACACAGGCTGAATCTTCTCGACTTCCCCATCTCAGTATTACACATTTCATATACAACATAGGGAAAACATTTTCACTCTTAACCCAGGATAACCCAAATAATTTCACATTTTTTTCGTTAATACCCACATCAATCCACAATTTCTTTACAAAATACAACACAAGTCTAGACATTTTTCTCGTTTTAACTATTTCATCTCAGGTCACTCCCCACGAAGTAACCTCTCTCTCCTTCTCCCCACCCTCCCGAACCCTCACACTCCCACCAACACCTCACAATTTTCACTCATAACCCCCAATTTTTCTCGTTTTAACTATTTCATCAGAAAAAGTCACCACAACACTTATAACCACTTTTCGATTAATTCACTAGTCACAAATTTACATAGTACGAAGTTAATACGCACACACACCTCACTTTACTTTGAACACCTTCAAAACACTCTCATAAATCATTTGAATACTCACAAAAATACCTTTGAACATTTCCAAACAACACTGAAACACTTCCAAGACAACATTTTGAGTACTCCCAAATACACCATTGAATACTTCTAAAACACCACCGAATACAGTCAAAACACCACCAAAATCACCATAAACTAAGATCAACATCACAGACTAACACCAATTTTCACACAACTCCCCTCAAATCACTATAACCAAGACGATCCCACTCACCTCCAACTAAGATATAACACGAGTGCAAAAAACATGAACACAATCCAAACACACACGAACACTTACAACCCACAACAACAACAACCCACTTATAAAATCTCTTTTTCGGTATCTCTAGTTCGGCAACAACACCCACAACCCACAATTTTTTCTCGTTTTAACTAATTTCATCAGAAAAGTCACAACAATACCCACAACCCACATCACCCACACCCCACAATTTTTTCTCGTTTTACCTAATTTCATCAGAAAGCCACAACAACCCACAACTTATAACCACTTTTCAGCATCTCTAGTTCGACAACAACACCCACAACCCACAACACCCACATCCCACAACACCCACATCCCACATCACCCACACCCCCACAACAACTACCCACAACTTATAACCACTTTTTCGGTATCTCTAGTTCGACAACAACACCCACATCCCACAACCCCCACAACCCACATCACCATCAACCCACAATTTTTTTCTCGTTTTAACTAATTTCATCAGAAAAAGTCACAACAACAACCCACTTATAACATCTTTTCGATATCTCTAGTTCGACAACAACACCCACAACCCACATCACCCACACCCCACAACACCCACAACCCACAACACCCACAACCCACAATTTTTTCTCGTTTTAACTAATTTTATCAGAAAAAGTCACAACAACAACCCACTTATAACATCTTTTCGATATATCTAGTTCGACAACAACACCCACAACACACAACATCCCCACAACACCCACAACCCACAACACCCCACAACACCCACAACACTTACCAATTTATTCACAATTTTTCCTCTTTCGATACAAATTTTTCCCCTTCTTTTAATTGAATCTTAAAATGTAATACACATTCCTCCCTACATTATTAAAATTCTAATAAAATCCTCTCCATACTCATCTCCTTGTATCCACATAAATTGATAATATACTCACAACAACTAATCATCTCACTACCCAACTACTGTGACATGTTTCTACACCCTCCATTCTTTTCCAATGCATTATAACTTTTCACTTCTATAATTTCTTTTAAAATATTCACACATTACCTTTATTTTCAGTAAAATCCCCCCCCCTCCATATTTCATTAAAATTCTAATACAACCCTCCCCAAACCCCTCTCCATCTCACCCACATTTCTTCACATCCACTCACCAGTCTCCCAACACACCTCTTCAAAACAAACACAAAAATCACATTTCAAATCCACAAATGCATCTCATCACCCATCTCAAATCCACTAAAATCACTGTATCCAAGATATTCACAAAACTCTATGACCACCTAACACACACACACACACACACACACACACAGTCTCCGGAAGTACACATCAATCAGATAACTGCTGCAGCATATGGGCGCCTGGCAAACCTGAGAACAGCATTCCGACACCTTAGTAAGGAATCATTCAAGACACTGTACACCGTGTATGTCAGGCCCATACTGGAGTATGCAGCACCTGTTTGGAACCCGCACTTGATAAAGCACGTCAAGAAACTAGAGAAAGTACAAAGGTTTGCAACAAGGTTAGTTCCAGAGCTAAGGGGAATGTCCTATGAAGAAAGATTAAGGGAAATCGGCCTGACGACACTGGAGGACAGGAGGGTCAGGGGAGACATGATAACGACATATAAAATACTGCGTGGAATAGACAAGGTGGACAAGGACAGGATGTTCCAGGGAGGGGACACAGAAACAAGAGGCCACAATTGGAAGTTGAAGACACAAATGAGTCAGAGAGATAGTAGGAAGTATTTCTTCAGTCATAGAGTTGTAAGGCAGTGGAATAGCCTAGAAAATGACGTAGTGGAGGCAGGAACCATACACAGTTTTAAGACGAGGTTTGATAAAGCTCATGGAGCGGGGAGAGAGAGGGCCTAGTAGCAACCGGTGAAGAGGCGGGGCCAGGAGCTAAGACTCGACCCCTGCAACCACAAATAGGTGAGTACAAATAGGTGAGTACACACACACACACTCACACACACACACACACACACACACACACACACACACACACACACACACACACACACACACACACACACCATAACTTTTCTTTGAACACCTTCAAAACACTCTCATACATCATTTGAGACCACCTTTGCTCAATATCTCTTAAGAAATATTCACTCATCCACAACCTTTATCATCTCACTACAGAACAACCCCAAGATTACTTCGAACACTCTCATAAATCATTTGAATACTCACATAAACACCATTGAACATTTCCAAACAACACTGAAGCACTTCCAAAATATCATTTTGAATACTCCCAAATAAGATTTATCATCTCTAATTTATCTAGACTTACACATTTCATTAACTGAAATTACAACTCATCCACCATACTACTCCCTCAGTCTCCAGACTTTACAACATTATCACAAAAACTAACTCATACACTTATGACATGAGACATTTTACCAAAACTAACTCAAACACACCCACACACACCACACTTTACTTTTTCCAACACCAAAAACATCATCAAACTCCTTTGAATACTCCCAAAACACCACTGAATACTACCAAAACAGCACCGATTACTGCCCAAACAACACTAAAAATCACCAGAAACTAAGATCAACACCACCAACTAACACCCATTTTATAGAAATCCCTTCAAATCACTATAACCAAGAAGATCCCACTCACCTCAAAACCGCTAAGATCGCAGAAAACACTCATTTTTATAAACATTCACACAAAAAATCACAATCACCAACTCCATACAATATCTAATACACTCCTCTCACTACCACCAACACATACCAGCACAGATAGGGATACCTCCCATGACATCACACTCCATCCTGCGTTTACTTGGCGATCAGCGACATCACACCCCACTTTTACTTCATTTAACTTAACGAGAGGAAGTTACTTGTTTCAACCTGTTATATCTCCAATATCTAAGATCACCACAATCAAGACGTTTACCAAATTCTATAACCCCTCCACTAAGATCACACATTTTTGTACACATTCTCTTAAAACAACATCATAACGAAGATCACTAAAACTATCTATACTTTTACTAAGATCACATAACATTTTATCTTCTCTAACTCACCCACCAATTTACATTCTCATTCACACTTACACATTTCATTAACCGAAATTACATCTCATCCCCCAAACTCCTCCCTCATTCTCCAGACTTTACAACATTAGCACAAAAAAAAACTAACTCATACACTTATGACATGAGACAATACCATAACTAACACACTGACTAACTTTGAACCAACTCTGAACATCAACAAAACACCACTGATCATCTTCAAAAAATACTCTGCACATCATTTGAACAGCTTCAAAAAAACACCATCAAACACCTCCGAATACTCCCAAAACACTACTGATTACTACCAAAACACCACTGAATACTACCAAAACACCGTCAAAATCACCAGAATCTAAGTTTAGCATCACCAGCTAACATCCATTTTATAGAAATTCCCTCAAATCACTATAACCAAGAACTCCCTCCCCATGGGCGCAAAAAAAAAAAGAAAAACTTGAACACAAACCTAATACGCAAACACTTAGTACATGATCACCATCAACTGAAAACATATCTTGTACACACATAAATCTAAGACAACCACCAACAACAATCACCCATGTTCACTTACCTCAAAAACCACTAATATCACAGAAAACACTCATTTTTTATAAACATTCACAAAAAAAAATCATATTTGACAATATCTAAGCGCACTCACCTCACTACCACCAACACACGATGTCACACCTCACAGGTCCGGCGAGGTCACCTCCAGTGACGTCACACTCCCATCTGTGTTTACTTGGTGGTTAGTAACATCACACCCAACCCACCTTGTTTCAACCTGTTGTACCCTACATTATCTAAGAACACTATATCCAAGACGATTACCAGATTTTATGACCCCACCACTAATATCACAGAAAACACTCATTTTTATAATTATTCACACAAAAATCACGATCACCAATTCCATATCATGTTTACCTTCATCTATCAACACTCATGACCAAGATCACCAAAAATCTAAGATCATGCATCTCAAAACTACTATGATCACTGAAAACACTTATTTTTTAAACATTCGCACAAAAATAAGACATACACAAAAATACCAAGACACTTCCACCATCATCTATAACATATGTGCACTGTAACACATCACCATCACCAAAAAAAAATAATAATACACAGACACCCACAACTTACACATTTCAAACACAAATTTAAGTCATGAGACATACACACCAAATCTAAGACATTCACCTCCAACTAAGACATACACATCTTAACTAAGACATACACCAAAACCTATACTTGACATATTTGCGGTATGAATATTCATACCACATTTATCATTTCTCACCTATGTTGCATATCACATTCCTCATCCACATCATCCCTGAAACATCCTTCCTTATTCATCCGTATATCACCTAGAGATGTTTTAACCCCGACGACCAATCACGACGTAGGAGCCAGAGCAACCATCACCACTCCAACACCACCTACTACACTCTGGCTCCTACGTCGTGATGGGACGTCGGGGTTAAAACATCTCTAGGTGATATACGGATGAATAAGGAAGGATGCTTCAGGGATGATGTGGACGAGGAATGTGATATGCAACATAGGTGAGAAATGAATATTCATACCGCAAATATGACAAGTATAGGTATGGTGAAATATGGAGGGGGGGGGGATTTTACTGAAAATAAAGGTAATGTGTGAATATTTTAAAAGAAATTATAGAAGTGAAAGGTTATGATGCATTGGAAAAGAATGGAGGGTGTAGAAACATGTCACAGTAGTTGGGTAGTGAGATGATTAGTTGTTGTGAGTATATTATCAATTTATGTGGATACAAGGAGATGAGTATGGAGAGGATTTTATTAGAATTTTAATAATGTAGGGAGGAATGTGTATTACATTTTAAGATTCAATTAAAAGAAGGGGAAAAATTTGTATCGAAAGAGGAAAAATTGTGAATAAATTGGTAAGTGTTGTGGGTGTTGTGGGTTGTTGTTGTGGGTGTTGTGGGGTGTTGTGGGTTGTGGGTGTTGTGGGTTGTGGGTGTTGTGGGGTGTTGTGGGTTGTGGGTGTTGTGGGGATGTTGTGTGTTGTGGGTGTTGTGGGTGTTGTTGTCGAACTAGACATATCGAAAAGATGTTATAAGTGGGTTGTTGTTGTGACTTTTTCTGATAAAATTAGTTAAAACGAGAAAAAATTGTGGGTTGTGGGTGTTGTGGGTTGTGGGTGTTGTGGGGTGTGGGTGATGTGGGTTGTGGGTGTTGTTGTCGAACTAGAGATATCGAAAAGATGTTATAAGTGGGTTGTTGTTGTGACTTTTTCTGATGAAATTAGTTAAAACGAGAAAAAAATTGTGGGTTGATGGTGATGTCGGTTGTGGGGGTTGTGGGATGTGGGTGTTGTTGTCGAACTAGAGATACCGAAAAAGTGGTTATAAGTTGTGGGTAGTTGTTGTGGGGGTGTGGGTGATGTGGGTGTTGTGGGATGTGGGTGTTGTGGGTTGTGGGTGTTGTTGTCGAACTAGAGATGCTGAAAAGTGGTTATAAGTTGTGGGTTGTTGTGACTTTCTGATGAAATTAGGTAAAACGAGAAAAAATTGTGGGGTGTGGGTGATGTGGGTTGTGGGTATTGTTGTGACTTTTTCTGATGAAATTAGTTAAAACGAGAAAAAATTGTGGGTTGTGGGTGTTGTGGGTTGTGGGTGTTGTTGCCGAACTAGAGATACCGAAAAAGAGATTTTATAAGTGGGTTGTTGTTGTTGTGGGTGTTGTGGGTTGTGAGTGTTCGTGTGTGTTTGGATTGTGTTCATGTTTTTTGTACTCATGTTATATCTTAGTTGGAGGTGAGTGGGATCGTCTTGGTTATAGTGATTTGAGGGGATTTGTGTGAAAATTGGTGTTAGTCTGTGATGTTGATCTTAGTTTATGGTGATTTTGGTGGTGTTTTGACTGTATTCAGTGGTGCTTTAGTAGTATTCAATGGTGTATTTGGGAGTACTCAAAATGTTGTCTTGGAAGTGTTTCAGTGTTGTTTGGAAATGTTCAAAGGTATTTTTGTGAGTATTCAAATGATTTATGAGAGTGTTTTGAAGGTGTTCAAAGTAAAGTGAGGTGTGTGTGCGTATTAACTTCGTACTATGTAAAATTGTGACTAGAGAATTAATCGAAAAGTGGTTATAAGTGTTGTGGTGACTTTTTCTGATGAAGTAGTTAAAACGAGAAAAAAAAATTTTTTATATTTTATTTAAAACTAATACAGTTTAACATAAAAATAAAGAAACAGTATGGATCTCAATCAAATTAACTGACAAACGGATTGCACCTATATGCACGCAAGATATTGCTGCCAAACATACAACAAGAACTTACGGCAAGAACATAACTACAAAAAAAAATACTGTCACAGGGTCATGAATTGACATATATACACATTCATTAATGCAAAACCTTGCATATATATAACTTGTACATATAACATGATATCTGACAAAGGCTCAATACACTTGAGCATAAAATATACAAAAGTTATGCCAGTTAAATCCCATCCTTCGCATTAATAAAAAAAACAAAACCTAACATCATAATCTTACTAGAACATCTACATATGTATCCCTAACAATACAGCTTTACATACACCAACATACGAAAAAAAACATAAACCGTCTAGATATGTCTGTATACCATACAGACTAAAACTTAACATCAAGAACTTAGCATTGACACCAAACCGGTATCAGGGTACAGACCATAATTATAAACTTTAAAAAGAATCGAGTCATACATATATAAAGTATTACATAACGTCTGACCCATGACAAAGGTTCAATACAATAGAAAGGGATATATATATACATACACCCACACACACACCCACACACACACACACACACACACACACACACACACACACACACACACACACACACACACACACACAAAGTTTCACAAAATCACATTAATCAAAATCACTGGATGCATAAAGCAAAACAGTATCTAAGTATATCTCATCGTGCAAAAACTCAGCAGGTAACATACATACAAACTAAAACACACTTCATATAGCAAATAACTTACTACTCAAGAATCGTGTCATACAAGACTGATACACATCAAATTATATATAAAAAAATCTACTATATTATACCTACATTCTGAAAAGTGTTATAACTAACATAACGAGACCTTGAGCTCTACATCCACACTTGGCTGCCATAAAGTCTCAATGAAAACCAGGAAACCTTTCCAAACCCACATTCACAACACTCTCACGACCCCCCCCCCCCCAGGGAGGCGAGCCCGTTGTGACCCCCTGACTCCCTCCAACCTATGAAAACCCCTTCACTCACTCATTATCAATCACAGATTTACGAGAATCCCTAACGTTACCATTCTATACCCCTCTGAGAAAGCCTGATCCCACCTCCTCCCATACAAATCTCTGTTACGACACATCGTACGATAGAACGTTACCGCAAGAACCTTTCTTCTCTCCTCACTATCCCCTCTCCCCCTCATCACCCACGACATATATATATAATCTACCATGATATAATCTAAAGCTCTTATGACACCCTCGTCTAACCCACCCATATCTAGACTTAAAGCACGCAGAACGGACACCCCACGGCCCCCCACCCTCTGTACCAACCTACTTAACCAGCACCTAACCTCCTCTAGCCCTTCACAAAAGTAAACTACATGGAACGCAGTCTCATCCCCTCCACAGATACCACACCCCCCACCCTCTACAACCTGTCTGTTTCGTAGTATCTCACCAGACGGAAGGATCCCATGCAGGAAACGAAACATCACCTCACGCGCCCGAGGGTTTAACTTCATTTTACTAAATCTAAACCAAATACTCTTCCATGCATACATGGGGAACAAACCCTCAACTGAGATAACGCACCTACCTACAAGTAACCTACACAAAACCCTTATACGAACCTTTCTCAGTTCCTTAACCAACATCACAGCCCTCAAAACGATTTCGCATTCCCTCAACTCCATTCCTTGATACCACACACCCAGCCTGTCGTGTATCATTCCCAACTGCCCCGCGTTCACACCCTCACGCAACACTTCCCATTTAATAAACACACATTTAGCCCTCCGTCTCAAATCCATCAACCCCAACCCACGTGCAACAGTTAGGTATCTTTATTATGAAACGTTTCGCCTACACAGTAGGCTTCTTCAGTCAAGTACAGAAAAGTTGATAGAAGCAGAAGATACTTGAAGACGATGTAATCAGTCTATCACCCTTAAAGTTTTGAGGTGGTCAGTCCCTCAGTCTGGAGAAGAGCATTGTTCCATAGTATGAAACAATATGGAGAAGAAGTGACAGGATGGAGCTTTTTATAGCGCCAAGAGGTGAGACGTAGACCACTAGGAGAGGTAAGAACTCAGATGTTGAGAGGTCAGGTCCCTCGTCCAACACTCCTATTGACATCCCTTCACGAATGAGCACAGTGGTGTCGTCAACGTATCCAATTAAACCCGGCCAGGCCCTCCCACCCCCCACACTTCCTTCACATGGCGTACATAAGCTGCGGTCAACCATTCTATAAAAGGGGTCCTGGAAACACGCAAACAATATTTGGGACATGGGGCATCCCTGTCTAAGGCCTCTACCCATTGCAATATCCCTCCCCATACACCCATTAATCTGTATCCTCATTTTCGCCCCCTTGTATAGCGTATTTACCCACTCGACTATTTCCTCCCCAAAACCCTGTCTCCTAAGTATAACCTGCAAAGCTCCCCTTTCCACTCTATCATATGCTCCCTGCCAATCTAGAGTCAACAAAGCCGCCCCTTCACCCCCACCCTTAGCTTCCACAAAACTTCTCAGTATCCCATGTCCTTCAATCATCGACCTTCCCGGCAACCCAAACTGAGATTTTGACACGACCCTTCCCACAACACATTTGAACCTATTCCCTAAAATTTTTGCGAACACCTTATAGTCTGCACACAGCAGTGATATGGCTCGGTACTCCCGAAGGGTGGGCTGCCCCTTGACCTTCGGGACCAACACTACAACTGCTGTTACCTGCTTCTCCCCCAACGTACCCTTCTCCTTCATACGATTAAATAACCTAACTATAAATCCCCTTATTAACGTCCAATGTTGTAAATAAAATTCTACTGGGAGACCGTCAATACCCGGCGCTTTCCCCTTCCTCTTTCCCCTTAACGCATTCTCTATTTCCTCTGGCGTAATAGTCCCACCTAAAGCCTTTCTATCACTATTTCCTAAATTACACGTCACATACGTACACACCTTGTCCAACGCCACATCACCCACCCCCCCACTGTTCCAGTACTTCTCGTACCAAGCCTCCGCATACGCACACATCCCCTTCGTGGTTCGTATCTCCTGCCCTGCTCTATAATTCCCAACCATCTCCGTTATCTCTAAACATGGGATAGCTGTCACCGCCCGCCTTTGCTTTTGATGCTGCAAAACACACGCTGACGGCTTGTCGCCCCAAAGCACCTCTTCCACCCCTGCCTGCACCCTTACAGCATGAAACCTTTCATTTTGCAACACCCTCAACCTCCCCTTTATTTCAGCTATTTCATCCATAGGAAAATTATTCCCACCTACCCCCCTCCCATAGCAACCTCTTAACCTATCCTCTAAATAGTTAGCCAGTCCATATTTTAAATTATTAATACGTTTTCCTTCTCTCACATAAAACTTTCTAATCCTTTCCTTTGCAACACTATCCCATGTCACAATGTCATCCACTCCCTGTTCTTCCACACTAAGCTCCCTCCATAGGACTGAAAACCCCTCCAACCCCTCCTCATCACCTAATACACTTATATTTAATTTCCAATAACTTCTATATATGTCCGCGAGCATCCCCCACCCAACCTCCACCACCACTGCCCTATGATCTGACATTGTAGCCTCCACAGTACTGAAAGATTTCACATCCACTCCCTGAGAAAGGTACACTCTATCTAGTCTCGCAGCATATCCACTCCTAACAAACGTATATTCAGTCTCCCACACCGCCCCCCCCGAAGGCATCACGTAACCTAACATCCCTTAATAAATCCCTAAGAGCCACAGACATATATCCAGCCCCTTTTGGGTCCACATCAGCCACCCTGATTACACTATTCCAATCCCCACCAACAATTGCTACCTCTGGCAGTGCACTTAAGAAAAACACAAGATCCTCACACACAAAATCATTCTTTACCTTGATGTTATTTTCTGCCGGCGCATACACACTCACAAAAGACACGCTTACCCATCCGCCACCCATCCACACGCAACACCCTCCCTCCCCCTCCTCCCTCGCTTCTCTGCAAAACAAACGGGCTCGTCTCCCTTATTAAAATTCCCACACCACCTTTTAGAAGGGGAGATGGCAGGGTAACTACTCGAAATCCTGCCACCTCCAACACCCTACCCTCTTTAAAATTGTGCTCCTGCAGGAACACAACATCCACTCTAGATTTGTTCAGGAAATTACGAAACCAATCTCTCTTCATACCGCTACATAACCCATTAACATTTACAGACATACACCTAAGGCCTATTAAAGTTTCCACTCCTGCTTCCTCTCATCACTCTTTACAACTGCAGAGCTTGAATTTAAGTTTGACACCTTCAGAGTGCTCTCTTTCCCTCCCCCCTTCTTCCGGTGCCTCCTATCATGGCTACCACCACCTACACCACTACCTTCACACTTCACCTCAGTCTGTTTCCCAGGCCTTTGTGCAGGCATAAGGACGTCATCAGAATCTGACGTAGCCGCCCTCTTTCTCGTGACCGTCATGTTACACATATCTTGATCAGATGTTGCCTCTTGATGAACCTCCACCTCTACCTGAGAATGGTTTAAAGATTCAACGGACGACTCCAAACCACCATCACGTCCCAAATTATCATGTCTCCGACTTTCTGGAAGCGACGGCTCTCCGATGACACCACGCCCAGATGTAACGTCCCTCTCTGGTGGTGACAAAGTCTTCAACACCTCCACCAATTCTTCCTCAGTCTCGAGAACCTTCTCCTGTAATTGCTGCTCCTCCTTATCCACAGGAGACGATACCTGATCAGGCAGCTGGGGGAGGGACTCCAACTCACCACCAGTCCTGTGTGCCCGATCCACTATCTCGCTCCACAAAACACCACGCCCGCCATCCGATGTTTGTTTTTCACCTGCCACCTTTGAAGCAGGGGCTGCGACATCCACCACAGGTCCAGGCACACGTCTTCGCTTATCACAGGTCGCCGCTATGTGATCATACTCACCACATAGGCGGCATGTACGTCGTTGTCCTGGGTACATTACCATTACCTGCGTCCTGAAATCTTGTAGATACACATATGACGGTATTGGGTGCCTCAACGTCATTTTGAGGTTGAAAGAACCCTCTGGATAACCAGTATAGGCACCTGCCGCCCAACATGTGTCTTACATAGGATAGTGAATGCTTTCAGTCTGTACAATGTTTCTGATCAACTTTACCCTTCTCTGAATTTCAGAACTTTAAATTTCGTATAATTAAATTCTAATAGTCTCGTGTCAGACCAATATTGTAGCTTCTCCAGATCAAATTGTAATCTTCCCTGGTCTACTCCTGTTTTCATTCTCCTCTTTAACATCATCTGACTCGTTCTAGTCTGTCATATCGCACTGGTTCAAGTACTAACTCTTGTAGGACTCCACTCGTCACACTCGCCTATTCGAACACCTTCCCGACAAGTTAAGTATTCCTTGATAGTGTTTTTCCTTGTAATAACTGGCGTTCCCCTCCAGTTTTTATCCAAATTTCTTGAGGGGCAATGTACTGAACGCTTTCTTGAAGTACAAAAATGTACAGCCCACTCATCCTTCCTCTCTCTCTCTCTCTCTCTCTCTCTCTCTCTCTCTCTCTCTCTCTCTCTCTCTTGCCTCACTTTTGTTACCTTGTCATAGAACTCTAGCAGATTTGTGAGAACACTTTTCCATCCTGAAAACTATGCTGGGTGTGACTTGTGAATCCTCTCCTTACCATGTGTTCCACTACTCTTTTAATAAGTTTCTACAAAACATAACATACTGCGCTTATCTGTGAAGCTACAGTATAATGTCACTTGTCTGTCCCCCCCCCCTCCATTTTTAAATACTTAAACTGCATTTGCTGAATTCCAGAACTCTGACGGCTGTCTGTTTCAGTTGACTTGTAATAATGTTGGTAGAATTACCGACAATATGTAAAGTAAAAGGACACAAGTGCAACTAATGTGACATTTTTATTGTGGCAACGTTTCGCTCTCCAGGAGCTTTGTCAAGCCGTTTCAAACAGTACATCAAAGACTGCAAGAAAAGAGCTCTTCAGATCATTAATTCTCCACGCACCAACACCACTCCCAACAAACTTATAATTCTTCCCAACAGCCAGGTTACACTGAACGTTTCTAAAGTACTTGCACAAGCTAACACCAGAGTCATCATCGCTTCCACCACCTCAATAAAGGATCTAACCAGGACAAAATCAAAGCACCACGAACCAGTCAACGCAGGGGTTTACACTATACCCTGTGGAGGCTGCGACAAGATTTATGTAGGTGAAACAGCAAGAAACCTCGACACCCGCCTCACTGAACACTTTTACGCATGTAGGAACGATAACTTGAACAACGCCTGTGTACAACGCCGAAATTCCACTAATCATCTCATGAAATTCAGAGACCCCCAATTAGTGATCAAAGAAACTTCCGCAGACGCAAGGGCCTTGAATCAGCACCAATCGCTGTTTCGAATACAATTAAACAAAACAAAGGCAGCTTCACCATCTCTGAAGTCTTAGAAAGAATCCTCCTGAAAACAGTAAACCCTGCCATCACATAGTCTCTCCTGTTAATGCTACACAAAGCACATTACAGAGAATGAACATTGAAACACGCCTTCTCTATCCAGCCTCCAATAGAAATATTTGTCTAACCTATTTTTATGTTACCCAAGTAATATCTTTTATATCCTTTTACTTATGTGAGAGTTAATTGTTGTACTATATTGTATTACTACTACTACTACAACTTATATCACTGCTACTACTCTGAGCCTATATGTACCCTCTGTGTCCATGTACTGTTTGTAACGGCTTGACAAAGCTCCTGGAGAGCGAAACGTTGCCACAATAAAAATGTCACATTAGTTGCACTTGTGTCCTTTTCTTTACATTCAGTTGACTTGTTGAAGATCTCTGTTAGTGGTTCACACAGCTCAATTGCTTACTCTCGCAGAACCCACAGAGAGACGTTGTTAGATCTCATTGCCTTCGAGGTCTCTAGCTCACACAGTAGTTTGTACACCTTCCTATTGTTGGTACGGTGTCCAGCACTCATTGGTGCACTCACCTCTGGCATCGTCGAGTTCCTTGCAGTCTTTCTGGTTATTCCTAATGAGCTTCCTCCCTCTTTTCTTCGGCATTATTACTTGGTCCTCCATTGCTGCTTTCTGGCCTGGCTACAAATCAACTCTATCTTATATTTATCTTATGATGCAATGTCATTCTCAATTATTTTTGAGCTTCTCTTCTTACCCACGCATATTCATTTCTGGTTCTTTTGCTTGCTTCCTTATTCCCGGAATTCTTTACTTTCTATAATTCTTCCATGCTCTTGAACTTTTTGCTTTTCCGTGAATCATCGGATCACACTGTTGTTTGTGTTTCTTATGCTTCTGAATAAGAATTTCTCCTTTGCCTTTCTGCACTGTCCACCTACATATCCCATCATTTCGTTTTTTTTTATCTAGCTCCCTTTCCCATAGCAATCTGCTAATAAAGTGTCTCATGCTATCATAGTTTCTATGGAAATCACGGGTAATCCATTCCTCCATCTTCTGTGTTTCTCCCCATCTTCACCTCCACAAGGGATTCGAACCTCAACACTGCTTAGTCGCTAGCATCTAGGGGCTTCTAATATTTGAAGTCCTCTACATCAGTCACTTTCTTTCTCCCGAGATGTGTCCCTGACATGCTGACAATTGAAAATTTCCTTCGCCACCTCTATTAACTCATTTCTCCATGTTTCCAGTCTTTCTTGTCGCTCCAGACTTTCCAGTCTGTTTCCTTATCGTTGAAGTCTCCCATGATCATTAGGTTTGGAGTGCCTGTCTAAGCTCTTCTAGCTTCTAGTACTATCGTGTTCACCAGCGTCCTGTTGTTTTCATTATTTTCCTGTGTGCGTGTGTGTACTCACCTATTTGTGGTTGCAGGGTCGAGAATCAGCTCCTGGCCCCGCCTCTTCACTGACCGCTACTAGGTCCTCTCTCTTACTGCTCCATGATCTTCATCATACCTCGTCTTAAATCTAAGTATGGATCCTGCCTCCACTACCTCACTTTCCAGACTATTCCACTTCCTGACAACTCTGTGACTGAAGAAATACTTCCTAACATCCCTTTGACTCATCTGAGTCTTCAACTTCCAATTGTGACCTCTTGTTTCTGTGTCCCATCTCTGGAATATCCTGTCTCTGTCCACCTAATCTATTCTTCGCAATATTTTGTATGTCGTTATCATGTCTCCCCTATCCCTCCTGTCCTCCAGTGTCGTTAGGCCTATTTCCCTTAACCTTTCTTCGTAGGACATACCGCTTAGCTCCGGAACTAGCCTTGTTGCAAACCTTCGCACTTTCACTAATTTCTGGACGTGCTTGACCAGGTGTGGGTTTCAAACTGGTGCAGCATACTCCAGTATGGGCTTGACGTCCACTGTGTACAGTGTCTTGAACGATTCCTTACTGAGGTATCGGAACGCTATTCTCAGGTTTGCCAGGCAGTTATCTGGTTGATGTGTGCTTCCGGAGACGTGCTCGGTATTATACTCACCCCTATTTCTTTTTCCTTGAGTGAGGTTTGCAGTCTTTGGCCACCTTGCCTATACTCTGTCTGCGGTCTTCTTTGCCTTTCCCCGATCTTTATGACTTTGCATTTGGCTGAGATAAATTCTAGGCGCCAGTTGCTTGACCACGTGTCCATCCTGTTCAGGTCTCCTTGTAGGCCTGTCTGGTCCGCATCTGATTTAATTCTTCTCATTAACTTCACATCATCTGCAAACAGGGACACTTCTGAGTCTATCCCTTCGGTTATGTCACTCACATATACCAAGAATAGCACTGGTCCCAGGATTGACCCCTGTGGGACCCCGCTCGTCACCGGCGCCCACTGTGATACCTCATCACGGACCATGACTCGTTGTTGCCTCCCTGTTAGGTATTCTCTGATCTATTGCTGCGTGTATGTGTACTCACCTAGTTGAGGTTGCGGGGGCCGAGTCCGAGCTCCTGTGGTGTGTGTGTGTGTGTGTGTGTGTGTGTGTGTGTGTGTGTGTGTGTGTGTGCGTATGTGTGTGTGTGTGTGTGCGTGTGTGTGTGTATGTGTGCGTGTGCGTGTGTGAGGGCATACGTGTGTGCGCGTGTGTGTACTTACCTATATGTGGTTGCAAGGGTCGATGCATAGCTCCTGACCCCGCCTCTTCACTGGTCGATACTAATTCACTCTCTCCCTGCTCCATGAGCTTTATCATACCTCTTCTTAAAGCTATGTATGGAACTTGCTTCCAATACTTCACTCTCCAGATGATTCCACTTCCTGATAACTCTAAGGCTAAAGAAATACTTCCTAACATCCCTACGGCTCATCTGGGTTTTCAGCTTCCAATTGTGTCCCCTTGTTCCTGTATCCCATGATTCATGATAACGTATTTTATACGTTATCATGTCCCACTTATCTCTCCTATCCTCTAGTGTCATCAGGTTGAGTTTCCTTAACCTTTCCCCATAAGACATACCCCTCAGTTTTGGGACTAGCCGTGTATCAAGTTTTTGCACTTTCTCCAATTTCGTGACGTGTTTAACTAGGTGAGGGTCGCATACTGGCGCTGCATATTCCAGTATAGGTCTTACTTCTGATACCTTACTGTAGAACTCAAGTAGATTTTTGTGACACAGGATTTCCCATCTCTGAAGCCATGCTGTTTGTTATGTATGAGCCCAATCTTTTCAATGTGTTCCACCACTCTTCTCCTGATAATCTTTTCCATGACTTTACATACTATTCAAGTCAGTGACCTTGGTCTGTAGTTTAACGCTGCCTGTCTGTCTCCTTTCTTAAAAACTGGAGCTACATTTGCTGTCCTTCACATTTCAGGCAACTGCCCAGTTTCGATAGATTTACTGAAAATTGCCGCTAGCAGCACACAGAGTTCTTCTGCTCCCTCTCTCAATAACCATGGAGATATGTTATCTGGTCCCACCGCCTTTGAGGTATCTAGTTCACTTAGCAGTTTCTTCACCTCTACCTTGGTTAAGCGTATTGTGTCCATCACCTGCTGGTGCACCCTACCTCCACGGTTTGCTGGAAGCATTCCTGTCTCTGTTGTGAATACTTCTCAAAGTACTGTGTTTAGTTCATCACATACTTCCTGATCACTCTTCGTCAGCTCCCCTTCTTCTTTCCTCAGCCTGATTATCTGGTCCCTGACTGTTGTTTTTCTCCTAATGTGACTGTATAACAACTTTGGTTCAAATTTGACTTTTGTTGCTATGTCGTTCTCGTATTGCCTCTGGACTTCTCTCCTTATCCCTGCATATTCGTTTCTGGTTCTTCTGCTCAACTCCTTGTTTTCTTGAGTCCTTTGCCCTCTATACTTTTTCCATGTTCTAGCACACTTGGCTTTGGCCTCTTTACACCTCCAGTTAAACCATGGGCTCACTGTGGTCTTACTATTTTTTCTGTTACCCTTTGGTATGAACCTTTCCTCTGCCTCCCTGCACTTAGTGGTCACTAGTTACATCATTTCATTTACTGTCTTTCCCTCTAGTTCTCTTTCCCACTGCACTTCATGCAGAAAACTTCTCATTCCTATGTAGTCGCCTTTTTCGAAGTACAGCTTCTCTCGTTGTTCTTGCTGCTGCATTCTCCACTGTTAACTCTACAAGGTATTCAAAACTCAGGACGTCATGATCACTAGCGCCAAGGGGTCTTTTGTGTGTGATATCCCCTATGTCTGAACTATTCAAGGTGAATATGAGGTCCAACCTTGCTGCAACATCCTCTCCTCTCTCTCTGGTTGTATCCCTAACATGTTGGTGCATGAAGTTTTCCAATACAGCCTCCAACATCTTACCACTCCATGTTTCTGGTCCCCCATGTGGCTCTAGGTTTTCCCAATCAATCACTTTATGATTGAAATCCCCCATTACAAGTAATTTTGTCCTACCCATATGAACCCTCCTGGCCACTTCAGGTAGTGTATCTACCACTGCCCTATTGCTCACATCATACTCTTGTCTTGTCCTCCTGCTGTTCAGTGGTGGGTTATACATCATTGCTATCATCACCTTTGGACCCCCAGTCTGAAGTGTTCTTACAATGAAGTCGTCTGTTTCTTCTCTGTCCATTCCTCCCATTTCCTCAAAACTCCACTGGTTTTTGATGTGCAGTGCTACTCCTCCTCCTCCTCTGTTCTCTCTGTCTTTCCTCATAATCTGATAACCAGGTGGAAAGATTGCATCTGTTATCATCCCTGTATGTTTTGTCTCTATTAGTGCTATGATGTCAGGTGATGCATCAATGATTCGTTCTTGCCATTCTTCACTCTTATTTATTCCATCTGCATTGGTGTACCATACCTTTAGCTTTCTTTCCATTACTGTACTGTGGGAGATGGAAGAGGAAGGTGCAGGCTGGGAGGGTTGGAGGCAGGGTGGAATATTATGGGAGGCTGCTGTGATTGTGAAATTAGTGCTTAGGGGGGTGGGGACTATGGAGTGTGGTTTGTTTCTGGTTATTGTGTTTGGTTGATATGTGGTGATGGGTTGAGTGGTTTCTGTAAACATTTGTGTTTGATGTTTCCCCAAAGGCTGAGCTTTCCTGTCTGTCGTTGCCTGTCCTGTCTTTCTTTCCTTCCATTGGTTTTGTCTTGCTCTCGCTTTCAGTTGTTCCCTTTCCTGTTGTGTACTGACTCGGTTAAGGAATATGTGTTGATAATCTGATGAGTCCTTTAACAGTGGCTTCTGTTGTAGTATCCTGTTACGCACCATGTCTGTCTTGAATGTCAATTTGATTGGTCGAGTTTTTTCCCTCGAATACCCCCCCCCCCAAGTCTGTGAAAAATTTCTACCTGAGTCATATCCTTCTCTCCTGTTATTGAAATGATTTTCTTAATCTCTTTCTTCCCAATGCTTTCTTTCATCATAGGTCTTCCCTTCAGCCTCCTGAAGCCCGTGAATAATTGACCTCTCCCTCTCTTCTTCCCATTTCATTTCCCTCCATATCTCTGGATATGATTTAAGCATCTCCATCGTTGTTTCCCTTATCTCCCGGACACCCTGATGGCCTGATATTACTGCTGCAAAAGACTTCTTAGCTCCATCCCCTCCTTCAGTCCCCTTGCTGCCTGCTGATGTTCCCATTTCAATCACCTTGCTTCTTTCGAACCTCATCTTTATATTCTGCTTCAGTACATCCATTTCTTCCTCCAGTCTCAGTATCTTTGCCTCAGCTATCAGCTACTACAGCTCGTGATTCCCACTTTTGTTTTCTGCAGATATCTTCTCTAACATGTTATTGCAAAGCTCATTTAACCATTTTTCCTATTGTTCCATTTTGTTCTTGAGCCGTTCTACACATTCTTCCTTTTCAGACCAGTTATCATCGGTTTCCTTGCCTTTACGTCCTCCCTTTTGAGATCCCATTTTTTATCCTGTTAAGATGCTCTAGCTCCTTCAGTTTTGTGTAAAAATGTGTGTGGTGGTGGGGGGGGGGGTATTTATGAGCTAGTGTGTTAGGCTAGGTTTATCTGAGTATGTGTATACGTGTGTGTGTGTATGTGTTTATATGTGTATTTATGTTTGTGTGTGTGTGTGTAGTGCGATTGTAAGTGTGACAGGCATAGAGAGAGAGAGAGAGAGAGAGAGAGAGAGAGAGAGAGAGAGAGAGAGAGAGAGAGAGCATGCGCATGAATATGTCTAAACCAGGCTAATGTTTCTAAATGCATGCTTATTGCAGAACACGCTCGGCACCCAGGTGAAGCCCCAGTCTTAACTGCATGAGACGAGCAACCTCGCACAGCTGCGGTAATGGCCAAGAGCCAACTAACTCGTTTCTCAAACGGCCCCTTGAGGTAAGTGAGACTAAGTGGACCACAAGCCGCACACTCCAACAAAATATATTTATTACAGTGTCACCTACTAAAGTTAAGTTTTCACTCGAAGTAAGGAATGTCTCTGTGGTTTCCTTCTGAGTTTAAAATTGGTAAAAGATTAGTAAAGAGAGATGTCCTAAGACTTGTTTACCAACGTGGTGATAGCTATTTTTTTTTCTGTGAAATGTTTGCCAAGTAGTTGCACTGCGATTGAGTTTTTCTTCACTTGCTGGCAAGTGAAGGAGAAAAGAGTGGAGGGGGATATCGTTGTGGTCTCTAGCTGTGGGTTCCTAGTCCCATGCAGGTTACTGTAAACAGCCGGGTTGACTGGTGAGTAGGGTAGGTGAACGTAATGGCGGAGGGACTGGTAGTCGGTAAAGCTGGTATCTGGGCCATCTTCTGGGCACTATTCAGTGAAGTGAGTGAGTGAACCTGAAGTTTTTTTTACATATTAATTAAAGTTATTAAATGCAAATACACTTTATCAATCACTGGAATTCTTCAGCAGGAAAAGATGTTTTCTATCACAGGAAAATTGCGTTCATGTAGGCATTGGAGATTTGGAACAATGTTCCTTGTATGCGACCCGCAACAGTTGGATAACACAAGTACATATTTTTTCTGTTAGGTGGGAAGAAGCACCAGGTTTTTGTTGTTTCTTATTCGCCGGTATTCACCCGGCCCGGGTCTTTTCCAAGTAGTGGTGACCCGGCCTTGGCTCCAAGTCTGGGGAGTGTCTCGAGACCTAAGTCTCCCATGGGAGGAGATACAAGTACCCCCTCATCTTTGGGATCAAGTGTCCCCAGGCCTAGCCACAGTCCCCGCCCTCACGGGGCTCGTAGGGAGAAGCTAGGCCTCTGGTCTGCCATCTGCCCCGCCCCAAAGGGGCTCGTGGGATGGCAGTCTTATGAGCTGCAGGTGGTATTTCTGAAACCTGGCCTCTTTTTCTCCGTTCCAGGGAATCGAACCTGGGACCATGCGATTTTGAGGCGAATACCCTTAGTGAGCTACGCGGCGCCCATGATTTTGGAGGATGTGTGCTGAGGGTGGTCAGACGGCTGGCACACTGCCAAGTTCCATACCTTTGCCCACTTTAGCCAACATTATTTCTTTAGAGATAATAATGAAAGAGAGCTTTATCACTGTGTCTTAAGGCTTTGGATATATATATATATATATATATATATATATATATATATATATATATATATATATATATATATATATACATATATATATATATATATATATATATATATATATATATATATATACACATATATAGATGGGGTCCACCTCTGGTGTAAATTGTGGGACCCATAGCCTCGGAGAAGTGGATAAAAAGGCTTCAAGGAAGAATATTTGGATTTCTTCCTGAAGCCGTTTGAATATTCCACTTCCCCTACCACCCCATCTTTTAATAAATATTTTTTTTTACCAATAGGAATATTTTATTACATAATATGGTACAGAAGATTTAAGAGATACATTGTTGATATAAAGGTGGCATATAAGGTACATGTTGTTACGTGTGTATCACCGATTATAAGGCGAAAATCTCATCCAGCTCCTCAGAGCTGGGGCGTGTGCCCAAAATACAGCAGGCATTACCCCTTTGAACAGCCGCACTGAGCCGCTGGAACAGAAAACTAGCTGCCCTGGGATCCCTAGTTACCCTGATGAGTCTTTTTCCCAGCTATTTAAGGAATTTAGATGCACTCTTTCCCCATGAGCCGAGGGTCTCTGAGCCAATGGGAACAAACATATAATGATGGGCAAGTTCTCCATATTTTCTAGATTTTTGGGACTCCCTGAAGCTGGCAGCTGCCCCTCCTTCCTCCCTGGTGTACTGGAGATAGGTATCAGCCAAGGTAGATGCACATGTATAGTCCCACACCACCTGCTTCCCATCTGTCCAGGCTTGAAGGGTGATACCATCTGGACGCTTCTGGCTGCCATCAGATCTGCATAGTTGGGGTGGCTCCCTTACTGCTGGGCATCCAGCTGTTGTGATGCTCCTCTTGATAATGTTATTAACCTCATGTCTTGCAATCCTTCCCTCGGGTTTACGGCACACAAGACCATGGTACCCGAATCGGTCTGCTGCTTCACTGCCACAAATACACCTGTGTTCGGCGAGAATAGGGGCGGCAAGTCGAAGGGCAACACCGATGCGGATGGTCTGTGGGTCGAGGCGTGTGCCAAGGCTGGAGTTGGGAACAGCCAACAGAAAGTCCCCAGCA
This sequence comes from Cherax quadricarinatus, assembly GCF_038502225.1. Taxonomy (NCBI): domain Eukaryota; kingdom Metazoa; phylum Arthropoda; class Malacostraca; order Decapoda; family Parastacidae; genus Cherax; species Cherax quadricarinatus. Next base: position 25,730,508 of record NC_091297.1, read on the forward strand.
TGAGGGGCTCTCACTGCCAGGAGGCGGGCTCTATCCTTCCCTGACACACTCTGAAGCATTGTTGAGGCTATATTTTCCACTATTGGACCATCCCAGTGCGATTGTTTGTAGTTGTTGGGGGGAGCAGGTCTGGTTTCAGAGCCCGTTAGATTATCCCAGATCATTGCTCCGTCAATGAATTTTTGGTCCTGGACTCCAATCTTGTCCCTAAGATGTTCAGGGAGAATCGCTGCTACAAGCTCTCTGGATGCAATACACGAGGACACAAAAGCAGGTAACGCAATCTGTGATGACTTGCGGACACCAATGCCTCCTAGTCTGACTGGAAGTGTAGCTTGGTTCCACTGCCCGTCTTCTAGAGTAAGGTTAAGTACTTTCGTAAAAATCTGCCTCAGAATACTGTCATATTCGTGCAGTATAGGGTTATCATATGAAGGTGCACATCTTAGGAAATATGTCAACCTGGGCAGACTCAAGCACTTTGTGAGAAGGTACAAGGCATCGTGGGTGTCCAGATTGCCTATTCGTTGTTCCATTCTCCTTAACTCTTCCAATTTCTTCCTGAGAATTGTGTCAATGGCATTGCTTCCCAGAGGTGCTCCTAGCAAGACACTATTTGTGGGGGCAATGACTGCTGCTCCTGGTAGTTTTGATCTCACTGCATTTATCACTTGTTGACTGACTGAGATGATTTCACATTTGGATGGATTCAGGACGAGACCCACTTCGTCCCCGTGTCATTACCTGTATAAGGTCATGTAGGAGGGACTCCTTTGTACCTGCTAGTGTGCCATCATCTAGGAACCAGATGTTTAGCTCGCTGGTCAGTCTGACTGTGATTTCCCTAACTGCTATACAGAAGAGAAATGGTGCAAGAGGATCTCCTTGCTGGACACCCTCCGATGATGTGATTTCATGCTCTCCAAAGAGAAGCATTGATTCCTTGCTATACCCAGCTGAAACAAAAGGGAAGAGACCAGGGAAATGTTCTTGTACTGCTGCTAATACCACGTCTCTTTTCAGGAGATTGAACGCATTCTTGAAATCTAATTTTACCACTGCATTGTCCTCAGGCAGGTTGTTGATATACGCCCTTGTTGCATGAACCGCTGCTTCACTTCCTTGAGAGACCCCAAAGCCAAGCTGGTTTGGTTGAAGCATCATGGCTGCCTGTGCACGAATACTTCGGACAGCAGCTTTGGATACGAGGCGGCGTAACGTGTTGCCTACTGCAATTGGCCGAGTATATATATATATATATATATATATATATATATATATATATATATATATATATATATATATATATATATATAGATAATGATGAGGGTATATATGTGATGAGGGTATCAAATGATTTAGATAAAGAAAAATTGGATATCAAATTGGGGATGAGGAGTATGGAAGAAGTGAATGTTTTCAGATACTTAGGAGTTGACGAGTCGGCGGATGGATTTATGAAGGATGAGGTTAATCATAGAAATACCACCTGCAGCTCATAAGACTGCCATCCCACGAGCCCCTTTGGGGCGGGGCAGATGGCAGACCAGAGGCCTAGCTTCTCCCTACGAGCCCCGTGAGGGCGGGGACTGTGGCTAGGCCTGGGGACACTTGATCCCAAAGATGAGGGGGTACTTGTATCTCCTCCCATGGGAGACTTAGGTCTCGAGACACTCCCCAGACTTGGAGCCAAGGCCGGGTCACCACTACTTGGAAAAGACCCGGGCCGGGTGAATACCGGCGAATAAGAAACAACAAAAACCTGGTGCTTCTTCCCACCTAACAGAAAAAATATGTACTTGTGTTATCCAACTGTTGCGGGTCGCATACAAGGAACATTGTTCCAAATCTCCAATGCCTACATGAACGCAATTTTCCTGTGATAGAAAACATCTTTTCCTGCTGAAGAATTCCAGTGATTGATAAAGTGTATTTGCATTTAATAACTTTAATTAATATGTAAAAAAAACTTCAGGTTCACTCACTCACTTCACTGAATAGTGCCCAGAAGATGGCCCAGATACCAGCTTTACCGACTACCAGTCCCTCCGCCATTACGTTCACCTACCCTACTCACCAGTCAACCCGGCTGTTTACAGTAACCTGCATGGGACTAGGAACCCACAGCTAGAGACCACAACGATATCCCCCTCCACTCTTTTCTCCTTCACTTGCCAGCAAGTGAAGAAAAACTCAATCGCAGTGCAACTACTTGGCAAACATTTCACAGAAAAAAAAATAGCTATCACCACGTTGGTAAACAAGTCTTAGGACATCTCTCTTTACTAATCTTTTACCAATTTTAAACTCAGAAGGAAACCACAGAGACATTCCTTACTTCGAGTGAAAACTTAACTTTAGTAGGTGACACTGTAATAAATATATTTTGTTGGAGTGTGCGGCTTGTGGTCCACTTAGTCTCACTTACCTCAAGGGGCCGTTTGAGAAACGAGTTAGTTGGCTCTTGGCCATTACCGCAGCTGTGCGAGGTTGCTCGTCTCATGCAGTTAAGACTGGGGCTTCACCTGGGTGCCGAGCGTGTTCTGCAATAAGCATGCATTTAGAAACATTAGCCTGGTTTAGACATATTCATGCGCATGCTCTCTCTCTCTCTCTCTCTCTCTCTCTCTCTCTCTCTCTCTCTCTCTCTCTCTCTCTCTATGCCTATCACACTTACAATCGCACTACACACACACACACAAACATAAATACACATATAAACACATACACACACACACGTATACACATACTCAGATAAACCTAGCCTAACACACTAGCTCATAAATACCCCCCCCCCCACCACCACACACATTTTTACACAAAACTGAAGGAGCTAGAGCATCTTAACAGGATAAAAAATGGGATCTCAAAAGGGAGGACGTAAAGGCAAGGAAACCGATGATAACTGGTCTGAAAAGGAAGAATGTGTAGAACGGCTCAAGAACAAAATGGAACAATAGGAAAAATGGTTAAATGAGCTTTGCAATAACATGTTAGAGAAGATATCTGCAGAAAACAAAAGTGGGAATCACGAGCTGTAGTAGCTGATAGCTGAGGCAAAGATACTGAGACTGGAGGAAGAAATGGATGTACTGAAGCAGAATATAAAGATGAGGTTCGAAAGAAGCAAGGTGATTGAAATGGGAACATCAGCAGGCAGCAAGGGGACTGAAGGAGGGGATGGAGCTAAGAAGTCTTTTGCAGCAGTAATATCAGGCCATCAGGGTGTCCGGGAGATAAGGGAAACAACGATGGAGATGCTTAAATCATATCCAGAGATATGGAGGGAAATGAAATGGGAAGAAGAGAGGGAGAGGTCAATTATTCACGGGCTTCAGGAGGCTGAAGGGAAGACCTATGATGAAAGAAAGCATTGGGAAGAAAGAGATTAAGAAAATCATTTCAATAACAGGAGAGAAGGATATGACTCAGGTAGAAATTTTTCACAGACTTGGGGGGGGGGGGTATTCGAGGGAAAAAACTCGACCAATCAAATTGACATTCAAGACAGACATGGTGCGTAACAGGATACTACAACAGAAGCCACTATTAAAGGACTCATCAGATTATCAACACATATTCCTTAATCGAGTCAGTACACAACAGGAAAGGGAACAACTGAAAGCGAGAGCAAGACAAAACCAATGGAAGGAAAGAAAGACAGGACAGGCAACGACAGACAGGAAAGCTCAGCCTTTGGGGAAACATCAAACACAAATGTTTACAGAAACCACTCAACCCATCACCACATATCAACCAAACACAATAACCAGAAACAAACCACACTCCATAGTCCCCACCCCCCTAAGCACTAATTTCACAATCACAGCAGCCTCCCATAATATTCCACCCTGCCTCCAACCCTCCCAGCCTGCACCTTCCTCTTCCATCTCCCACAGTACAGTAATGGAAAGAAAGCTAAAGGTATGGTACACCAATGCAGATGGAATAAATAAGAGTGAAGAATGGCAAGAACGAATCATTGATGCATCACCTGACATCATAGCACTAATAGAGACAAAACATACAGGGATGATAACAGATGCAATCTTTCCACCTGGTTATCAGATTATGAGGAAAGACAGAGAGAACAGAGGAGGAGGAGGAGTAGCACTGCACATCAAAAACCAGTGGAGTTTTGAGGAAATGGGAGGAATGGACAGAGAAGAAACAGACGACTTCATTGTAAGAACACTTCAGACTGGGGGTCCAAAGGTGATGATAGCAATGATGTATAACCCACCACTGAACAGCAGGAGGACAAGACAAGAGTATGATGTGAGCAATAGGGCAGTGGTAGATACACTACCTGAAGTGGCCAGGAGGGTTCATATGGGTAGGACAAAATTACTTGTAATGGGGGATTTCAATCATAAAGTGATTGATTGGGAAAACCTAGAGCCACATGGGGGACCAGAAACATGGAGTGCTAAGATGTTGGAGGCTGTATTGGAAAACTTCATGCACCAACATGTTCGGGATACAACCAGAGAGAGAGGAGAGGATGTTGCAGCAAGGTTGGACCTCATATTCACCTTGAATAGTTCAGACATAGGGGATATCACACACAAAAGACCTCTTGGCGCTAGTGATCATGACGTCCTGAGTTTTGAATACCTTGTAGAGTTAACAGTGGAGAATGCAGCAGCAAGAACAACGAGAGAAGCTGTACTTCGAAAAAGGCGACTACATAGGAATGAGAAGTTTTCTGCATGAAGTGCAGTGGGAAAGAGAACTAGAGGGAAAGACAGTAAATGAAATGATGTAACTAGTGACCACTAAGTGCAGGGAGGCAGAGGAAAGGTTCATACCAAAGGGTAACAGAAAAAATAGTAAGACCACAGTGAGCCCATGGTTTAACTGGAGGTGTAAAGAGGCCAAAGCCAAGTGTGCTAGAACATGGAAAAAGTATAGAGGGCAAAGGACTCAAGAAAACAAGGAGTTGAGCAGAAGAACCAGAAACGAATATGCAGGGATAAGGAGAGAAGTCCAGAGGCAATACGAGAACGACATAGCAACAAAAGTCAAATTTGAACCAAAGTTGTTATACAGTCACATTAGGAGAAAAACAACAGTCAGGGACCAGATAATCAGGCTGAGGAAAGAAGAAGGGGAGCTGACGAAGAGTGATCAGGAAGTATGTGATGAACTAAACACAGTACTTTGAGAAGTATTCACAACAGAGACAGGAATGCTTCCAGCAAACAGTGGAGGTAGGGTGCACCAGCAGGTGATGGACACAATACGCTTAACCAATGTAGAGGTGAAGAAACTGCTAAGTGAACTAGATACCTCAAAGGCGGTGGGACCAGATAACATATCTCCATGGATATTGAGAGAGGGAGCAGAAGAACTGTGTGTGCTGCTAGCGGCAATTTTCAGTAAATCTATCGAAACTGGGCAGTTGCCTGAAATGTGAAGGACAGCAAATGTAGCTCCACTTTTTAAGAAAGGAGACAGACAGGCAGCGTTAAACTACAGACTAAGGTCACTGACTTGAATAGTATGTAAAGTCATGGAAAAGATTATCAGGAGAAGAGTGGTGGAACACATTGAAAAGATTGGGCTCATACATAACAAACAGCATGGGTTCAGAGATGGGAAATCCTGTGTCACAAAAATCTACTTGAGTTCTACAGTAAGGTATCAGAAGTAAGACCTATACTGGCATATGCAGCGCCAGTATGGGACCCTCACCTAGTTAAACACGTCACGAAATTGGAGAAAGTGCAAAAACTTGATACACGGCTAGTCCCAAAACTGAGGGGTATGTCTTATGGGGAGAGGTTAAGGAAACTCAACCTGATGACACTAGAGGATAGGAGAGATAAGTGGGACATGATAACGTATAAAATACGTTATCATGTATCATGGGATACAGGAACAAGGGGACACAATTGGAAGCTGAAAACCCAGATGAGCCGTAGGGATGTTAGGAAGTATTTCTTTAGCCTTAGAGTTATCAGGAAGTGGAATCATCTGGAGAGTGAAGTATTGGAAGCAAGTTCCATACATAGCTTTAAGAAGAGGTATGATAAAGCTCATGGAGCAGGGAGAGAGTGAATTAGTATCGACCAGTGAAGAGGCGTCGACCCTTGCAACCACATATAGGTAAGTACACACACGCGCACACACGTATGCCCTCACACACGCACACGCACACATACACACACACACGCGCGCACACACACACACACACACACACACACACACACACACACACACACACACACACACACACACACACACCACAGGAGCTCGGACTCGGCCCCCGCAACCTCAACTAGGTGAGTACACATACACGCAGCAATAGATCAGAGAATACCTAACAGGGAGGCAACAACGAGTCATGGTCCGTGATGAGGTATCACAGTGGGCGCCGGTGACGAGCGGGGTCCCACAGGGGTCAATCCTGGGACCAGTGCTATTCTTGGTATATGTGAGTGACATAACCGAAGGGATAGACTCAGAAGTGTCCCTGTTTGCAGATGATGTGAAGTTAATGAGAAGAATTAAATCAGATGCGGACCAGACAGGCCTACAAGGAGACCTGAACAGGATGGACACGTGGTCAAGCAACTGGCGCCTAGAATTTATCTCAGCCAAATGCAAAGTCATAAAGATCGGGGAAAGGCAAAGAAGACCGCAGACAGAGTATAGGCAAGGTGGCCAAAGACTGCAAACCTCACTCAAGGAAAAAGAAATAGGGGTGAGTATAATACCGAGCACGTCTCCGGAAGCACACATCAACCAGATAACTGCCTGGCAAACCTGAGAATAACGTTCCGATACCTCAGTAAGGAATCGTTCAAGACACTGTACACAGTGGACGTCAAGCCCATACTGGAGTATGCTGCACCAGTTTGAAACCCACACCTGGTCAAGCACGTCCAGAAATTAGTGAAAGTGCGAAGGTTTGCAACAAGGCTAGTTCCGGAGCTAAGCGGTATGTCCTACGAAGAAAGGTTAAGGGAAATAGGCCTAACGACACTGGAGGACAGGAGGGATAGGGGAGACATGATAACGACATACAAAATATTGCGAAGAATAGATTAGGTGGACAGAGACAGGATATTCCAGAGATGGGACACAGAAACAAGAGGTCACAATTGGAAGTTGAAGACTCAGATGAGTCAAAGGGATGTTAGGAAGTATTTCTTCAGTCACAGAGTTGTCAGGAAGTGGAATAGTCTGGAAAGTGAGGTAGTGGAGGCAGGATCCGTACTTAGATTTAAGACGAGGTATGATGAAGATCATGGAGCAGGGAGAGAGAGGACCTAGTAGCGGTCAGTGAAGAGGCGGGGCCAGGAGCTGAGTCTCGACCCTGCAACCACAAACAGGTGAGTACACACACGCACACAGGGAAATAATGAAAACAACAGGACGCTGGTGAACACGATAGTACTAGAAGCTAGAAGAGCTTAGACAGGCACTCCAAACCTAATGATCATGGGAGACTTCAACGATAAGGAAACAGACTGGAAAGTCTGGAGCGACAAGAAAGACTGGAAACATGGAGAAATGAGTTAATAGAGGTGGCGAAGGAAATTTTCAATTGTCAGCATGTCAGGGACACATCTCGGGAGAAAGAAAGTGACTGATGTAGAGGACTTCAAATATTAGAAGCCCCTAGATGCTAGCGACTAAGCAGTGTTGAGGTTCGAATCCCTTGTGGAGGTGAAGATGGGGAGAAACACAGAAGATGGAGGAATGGATTACCCGTGATTTCCATAGAAACTATGATAGCATGAGACACTTTATTAGCAGATTGCTATGGGAAAGGGAGCTAGATAAAAAAAAACGAAATGATGGGATATGTAGGTGGACAGTGCAGAAAGGCAAAGGAGAAATTCTTATTCAGAAGCATAAGAAACACAAACAACAGTGTGATCCGATGATTCACGGAAAAGCAAAAAGTTCAAGAGCATGGAAGAATTATAGAAAGTAAAGAATTCCGGGAATAAGGAAGCAAGCAAAAGAACCAGAAATGAATATGCGTGGGTAAGAAGAGAAGCTGAAAAATAATTGAGAATGACATTGCATCATAAGATAAATATAAGATAGAGTTGATTTGTAGCCAGGCCAGAAAGCAGCAATGGAGGACCAGGTAATAATGCCGAAGAAAAGAGGGAGGAAGCTCATTAGGAATAACCAGAAAGACTGCAAGGAACTCGACGATGCCAGAGGTGAGTGCACCAATGTGTGCTGGACACCGTACCAACAATAGGAAGGTGTACAAACTACTGTGTGAGCTAGAGACCTCGAAGGCAATGAGATCTAACAACGTCTCTCTGTGGGTTCTGCGAGAGTAAGCAATTGAGCTGTGTGAACCACTAACAGAGATCTTCAACAAGTCAACTGAATGTAAAGAAAAGGACACAAGTGCAACTAATGTGACATTTTTATTGTGGCAACGTTTCGCTCTCCAGGAGCTTTGTCAAGCCGTTACAAACAGTACATGGACACAGAGGGTACATATAGGCTCAGAGTAGTAGCAGTGATATAAGTTGTAGTAGTAGTAGTAATACAATATAGTACAACAATTAACTCTCACATAAGTAAAAGGATATAAAAGATATTACTTGGGTAACATAAAAATAGGTTAGACAAATATTTCTATTGGAGGCTGGATAGAGAAGGCGTGTTTCAATGTTCATTCTCTGTAATGCGCTTTGTGTAGCATTAACAGGAGAGACTATGTGATGGCAGGGTTTACTGTTTTCAGGAGGATTCTTTCTAAGACTTCAGAGATGGTGAAGCTGCCTTTGTTTTGTTTAATTGTATTCGAAACAGCGATTGGTGCTGATTCAAGGCACTTGCGTCTGCGGAAGTTTCTTTGATCACTAATTGGGGGGTCTCTGAATTTCATGAGATGATTAGTGGAATTTCGGCGTTGTACACAGGCGTTGTTCAAGTTATCGTTCCTACATGCGTAAAAGTGTTCAGTGAGGCGGGTGTCGAGGTTTCTTGCTGTTTCACCTACATAAATCTTGTCGCAGCCTCCACAGGGTATAGTGTAAACCCCTGCGTTGACTGGTTCGTGGTGCTTTGATTTTGTCCTGGTTAGATCCTTTATTGAGGTGGTGGAAGCGATGATGACTCTGGTGTTAGCTTGTGCAAGTACTTTAGAAACGTTCAGTGTAACCTGGCTGTTGGGAAGAATTATAAGTTTGTTGGGAGTGGTGTTGGTGCGTGGAGAATTAATGATCTGAAGAGCTCTTTTCTTGCAGTCTTTGATGTACTGTTTGAAACGGCTTGACAAAGCTCCTGGAGAGCGAAACGTTGCCACAATAAAAATGTCACATTAGTTGCACTTGTGTCCTTTTACTTTACATATTGTCGGTAATTCTACCAACATTATTACAAGTCAACTGAAACAGACAGCCGTCAGAGTTCTGGAATTCAGCAAATGCAGTTTAAGTATTTAAAAATGGAGGGGGGGGGGGACAGACAAGTGACATTATACTGTAGCTTCACAGATAAGCGCAGTATGTTATGTTTTGTAGAAACTTATTAAGAGTAGTGGAACACATGGTAAGGAGAGGATTCACAAGTCACACCCAGCATAGTTTTCAGGATGGAAAACTGTTCTCACAAATCTGCTAGAGTTCTATGACAAGGTAACAAAAGTGAGGCAAGAGAGAGAGAGAGAGAGAGAGAGAGAGAGAGAGAGAGAGAGAGAGGAAGGATGAGTGGGCTGTACATTTTTGTACTTCAAGAAAGCGTTCAGTACATTGCCCCTCAAGAAATTTGGATAAAAACTGGAGGGGAACGCCAGTTATTACAAGGAAAAACACTATCAAGGAATACTTAACTTGTCGGGAAGGTGTTCGAATAGGCGAGTGTGACGAGTGGAGTCCTACAAGAGTTAGTACTTGAACCAGTGCGATATGACAGACTAAAACGAGTCAGATGATGTTAAAGAGGAGAATGAAAACAGGAGTAGACCAGGGAAGATTACAATTTGATCTGGAGAAGCTACAATATTGGTCTGACACGAGACTATTAGAATTTAATTATACGAAATTTAAAGTTCTGAAATTCAGAGAAGGGTAAAGTTGATCAGAAACATTGTACAGACTGAAAGCATTCACTATCCTATGTAAGACACATGTTAGGTCCTTCTTGGAATATGAAGCTCCAGTATGGAATCCACATTTGAAAACCATAAAAAGAAATTAGAAAAAATGCAAATATATACAGAGCAGTATGAACTAATGAACAGAGGTTAGATAACGTTAAAGGGCATAAGAACCAGAGGTAACATGATTACGATGTACAAAATACTAATAGGAATTTTCAAAGGGAATAGGGAGAGACTTTTGAGAGGTCTTCTCACTCAGGTACACTAAGCTACATCTGGAAGTCAAGGGCATTGTTAAGTCACAGGGATGTCAGGAAATGCTTCTTTGCATTAGAGTACTCGGTAAATGGAGCGACCTGTGCAACGAAATGGTAGAGTTAAAGTTCATACATAACTTAAAGAATAGATATGACAGGGCTTACGTAACCAGGAGAGACTGACCCCAGTAGTGGCCAGCAGAGAGGTAAGGCACGGAAGCTGAAACCACTATTAGTGTCTAAAACTGGGTGAATGTGCACACACACACACACACACACACACACACACACACACACACACACACACACACACACACACGCACACACACACACACACACACACACGCACACGCACACACACACACACACAGAGGTGTAGGGAGGCAAAAACTAGGTGAACTAGAGAATGGAAAAGGTACAGAAGACAGAGATAGCCGAAGTGCCAGAAACGAATATGCACAGATAAGAAGGGAGGCTCAGCGACAATATGAAAAAGACATAGCATCGAAAGTCAAGTCTGACCCGAAGCTGTCGTATAGCCACATCAGAAGGAAAACAACAGTCAAGGACCAGGTAATCAGACTGAGGAAGGGTGATGGGGAGTTCACAAGAAACGACCGAGAGGTATGTCAGGAGCTCAACACGAGATTTAAAGAAGTATTTACAGTGGAAACCAGTAGGACTCCAGGAAATCAGAACAGGGGGGTACACCAGCAAGTGTTGGATGAGGTACATACAACCAAGGAGGAGGTGAAGAAGCTGCTATGCGAACTTGACACCTCAAAGGGGGTGGGACCAGACAACATCTCTCCGTGGGTCCTTAAAGAGGGAGCAGAGATACTGTGTGTGCCATTAACAAAGATCTTCAACACATCAATTGAAACTGGGCAACTCCCTGAGGTATGGAAGATGGCAAATGTAGTCCCAATTTTTAAAAAGGGAGATAGACATGAGGCACTAAGCTACAGACCTGTATCACTAACGTGTATAGTATGCAAAGTCATGGAGATCATCAGGAGGAGAGTGGTGGAGCACCAGGAAAGAAACAAGTGTATAATTGACAACCAGCACGGTTTCAGGGAAGGAAAATCCTGTGTCACAAACCTACTGGAGTTTTATGACAAGGTGACAGAAGTAAGACAAGAGAGAGAGAGAGGGGTGGATCGACTGCACTTTTTTTGGACTGCAAGAAGGCCTTCGACACAGTTCCTCACAAGAGGTTACTGCAAAGGCTAGAGGATCAGGCACACATAACAGGAAAGGCACTGCAATGGATCAGAGAATACCTGACAGGGAGGCAACAACAAGTCATGGTACGTGACGAGGTGTCAGAGTGGGCGCCTGTGACAAGCAGGGTTCCACAGGGGTCAGTCCTAGGACCTGTGCTGTTCATGGTATATGTGAATGACATAACGGAAGGGATAGACTCAGAAGTGTCCCTGTTTGCAGATGATGTGAAGTTAATGAGAAGAATCAAATCGGACGAGGATCAGGCAGGACTACAAAGAGACCTGGACAGACTACAAGCCTGGTCCAGCAACTGGCTCCTTGAGTTTAACCCTGCCAAATGCAAAGTCATAAAGATTGGGGAAGGGCAAAGAAGACCGCAGACACAATATAGTTTAGATGGCCAAAGACTGCAAACCTCACTCAAGGAAAAAGGGGGTGAGTATAACACCGAGCATATCTCCCGAGGCGCACATCAATCAGATAACTGCTGCAGCATACGGGCGCCTGGCAAACCTACGGATAGCGTTCCGATACCTTAGTAAGGATTCGTTTAAGACTCTGTATACCATTTACGTCAGGCCCATACTGGAGTATGCAGCACCAGCTTGGAATCCACACCTGGTCAAGCACGCCAAGAAATTAGAGAAAGTGCAAAGGTTTGCTACAAGACTAGTCCCAGAGCTAATGGGATTGTCCTACGAAGAAAGGTTGAGGGAAATCGGCCTGGCGACACTGGAGGACAGGAGGGTCAGGGGAGACATGATAACGACATATAAAATACTGCGCGGAATAGACAAGGTGGACAAAGGCGGGATGTTCCAGAGATGGGACACAGACACAATTGGAAGTTGAAGACTCAGATGAATCAAAGGGACGTTAGGAAGTATTTCTTCAGTCATAGAGTAGTGAGGCCTGTGAATAGCCTAAAAAGTGACGTAGTGGAGGCGAGAACCATACATAGTTTTAAGGCGAGGTATGATAAAGCTCATGGAGCAAGGAGAGAGAGGACCTAGTAGCAATCAGCGAAGAGGCGGGGCCAGGAGCTATGAATCGACCCCTGCAACCACAAATAGGTGAGTACCCACACACTGCAGATAATCTGGGTGAGACGCGACTTGAGTGATAGGCAACCTAGGGTTAGTGACCTGGGAAAGTGACCTGGGGGGTGGCCTAGGTGGGGGTGACCTAAGTAAGGGCTGGCCTAAGTGGGTAGTGACCTGAGTGGGAAGTGACAACTTGAGTGGAAAAGATGCAGTGTATCACAGAAACACCATATCCCTGGGCCATATCATTATACAGAGGCAGCGTGTCCCAGGGCCATAGCAACCTGGCATGCACTGCACTCTGGCACCATTTCCGGCACCAGGAAAGAGAGTAACATTAGTCTGCCACAACTACACTTATTTTTTGGGGGAATTTCTGCTTTGTTGCCTTGCATTCTTATTGGAAATTTATGGTAATCTTTAAATTCAAATCTGAACACAATTCATCTCGCTTGAACGTTGTGTTTAAGGAGGACCGGGGTAGTTTTTTGTGGAAGAGAGAGTAGAGTGTGTGGGAGAGGTTACTGGAGTTTGTGGAAGTTGTAAGCGAGGTGTGCAAGAGAGGGTGATGGAGTGTGTGGGGGAGGTTGTGGAATATATTGGAGAAGAAGATGGAGAGTGTGTGTGGGAGAGAGTGGTGGAGTATGTTGGAGGGGATTGTGTATTTTGTGGGAGACGGTGCTGGAAGAGCGTGGTGACTTACAACTAAAATTCTCTAGTCTCCAACCAGATATCAGCACATTTGTTAACGCTCATCAGATGCATCCTTCCCATTAGTGATGTCAAAAGTTTCAGCAAAAAAAAAAAAAAGGGGGGGTATGCAAAATATTATATTTTTCGTAATATATTTCCTCTTTTTCTTAAGTCATTATTATTATCTATTATTATTATTCGTAGTACTATTAGTTAAAGTACTCCTTATTAAATCATTTTCATAAATGTTTAGGGGTCGATGAACAATCTGAAACTTCATGAAGGGGTCGAGGACCTGTATAGTTTGGGGTCCCGTGATCTGCACTGTGAACTACGAGAGGACGTCTCGTCAGTGAATATGACAACACTGCCTTTAATGCGCATATAAGGGGCATCATATACTCTGTATCCTAAGTTACTTATATTACTTATGTTCCTGTACCAGTGCTATGCTAATTTAATATCTTCGTAACTCTGCACCACCAGTGTTTATGTTCTGAAATATGTCCATTAAATTTGTAAGTAAAAACTTTTACTGCCATCTGTAGTTTTCCCTTTTTCCTATCCTTCTTTAGCTTCTGGTGAACTGCTTTTACTTTGCCTCGCACAGCTTAATTAGATGGAGAAAAGTCTTTCTGATTTCAAAATTCTTTCATTGTAAATGTCGTTTGTTGTTGACGAGGAGGGACAACAGTCTCATGCGTTGCTAGCGCACTTCAGCCCGCACTACTCCCTGTATTACTGCTGCTGCTGCCGGTACTTGTACGTTAGTGGCTCTTGTTTGATCAATGGTCCTCGAATCAATCACCTAATCCAACTGTTGTATTAGTTTCATGGAGTCGATAGCTATTTGATTTTCACTTAATATTATGTCTCTTATGTCCTGCTCTTCCTACAGCATGGATGATGTTTTCCGTGCTTCTGGAGCATCTTGCACCATAAGTCAACCATGGGGCTTCTGCACCTCTACTTTTCTCGGTATGTGTTCTCGGTCCAGGGATTAAAATGGCTTCACTAGAATCAGACTTGCCAGACTCCCGATAGGTTTCTCGTCCCAAATTTACCATTTACAATTTATATTTTTGTTCTTCTTCTTGTCACTCTGCCCGAAATGATCCTGCACATTTTGACGATCATGATTATTATTCCTGCGCTGCATATGTTCACACTCCTGTGACCTCTGTAGATAAATTATCCATCAATCTCTCCACCTTTCGAAGCATCTGATCATCATTACTATTTTCTGACCGGTGTACTTGCACACACTTTGTTTTACCTTCTTCGGGGACACTAGTATTTTCTAAACCCCACGGATTACTCAATGGAGGATGTTCAAATGTTGTTTGCGTATTATATTCAGGAGACTCGTCAGTAAAATGCTCCGCACTAGCATATATACGGCAAGTCTTCGCTTGGCCTGCATACGCTACTAACACATGTGTACGGAACTGATCCATATTGATATACGACTGTATAGGATGTTGTAAAGCAATTTTAATCACTCGTGTCCAGTTTAGTAGTCCTTGTCATCGCTGACACCATACCCACAATTTCACATCGTGTATACTACCATACTTACCCAAACGTATTACGTAAATCCACCTCATCAGCTTCAAATGATAATCTTCGTATAAGGATCCATGTGTATACAGTAGATACATCTTTTTTTATCTTTCTCTATTCCAATAATATTGATCTCTACGTCTTGGAAGGACGACACTAACCAGTGTATTCGTTATTATTGCCCACTTTCAAAAGGTTCCTTTGATGATTCAGTATCGTAATGCCTCAAATGTATTCCTTCTTCACTTTATATATATATATATATATATATATATATATATATATATATATATATATATATATATATATATATATATATATATATATATATATATATATATATATCTATCGTGTTTTATCCATACAAGTAACTCTGCTTAATTGTGTGCAGAAATAACCCATTACTGAGATCCAAACTTACAGTCTTAACATTTTTTGTATACTTGCCTTCCTTAGTGGAATCAGCCACTCACCGAGCCAGACTAGATAAATATGCACTGTTACGCCTTTTACTGCGTTACGTAAATAAATGTTCTGGCTTCTCGGAGTAAACAACCTAAGGGCATTTAAACTATTAAACTACATAAACCAGTCTAGGGCCAAGCTTGTTCCTTCACATTTAAGCGTTAATTAAATGGTCAATACTGATATTTATTAATTATAAAGGACACAAAAACTAAACGTACAAAAATATATAACATCCAACCTACCCACCACATACAAAAATCACCAAACACCAGCACACCTTTGCCAAGTACTCTCATTAGCACACTGCTACAAGTGATTAAAACAAAAAAATTATAAACAGAGAGGTTCCATTTCACCCCCTCCCCCTTTGCCGGCCTCTTAGCGTGCAGGCCAAACACTACAAGAGCACTCTGCCAAAATTTAAACAGGCCTCTCCTCATACTAAAGCTTTTCAGATAAACATGAGAGGACCAAAATCAATAAAATAACCTACTGTATAAACTTACACAAAATCATCCCTCCCCCCCCAAATCCCTACTTACTCCAACGCCAAATCATGACGACTTATCCTAACAGCCGCTTTTCTCATACTAACTCAAAAACGCACCTCGCCTGCTTCTGTCCTGTCCTGGCTACTCTTCAGGACTAATACGCGTCCGGTTTCAGAACAAATCCCTTAAGGTGACATTATATATGGAGCACTTTTTATACACATTTTCAACAATACACTATGTAATATACACCATATCTCTACAGGCAGAGTGCAGTACAGCTACCAAGAAGCGATTGGAACTAAAGTTAACTATGTTTCTCTGTAATATAATCCTTCATGCACAATGGGATTCATATGCGGTATTGACACCTGTCATTAGGGTCATGTCAGCGTGTGTGGGAGAGGGCGAGGTACAGGTGGTGAGCAGAATCATCAAACGTCTTGCTTCGTAGTGTTAAGATGATCTGGCCATTGAATATTTTATATCTGTAACAAAATTCTCAAAGCTAAATCCATTAACGAGACATAATAAAACCTTGCAGAAAACAATAAAATGAACCTACTCGTGATATTTATATTCCCTGCCAGAGGGAGAGGAAGATATTTTGTAACAGTGGTGAGGAGGGAACCATGGATCATGAATATTGTAACTCTGTTATCAAATAATTTTGTCCAAAAACAATTGAATGCCTCCTTCCCCCTCCCATCACTTCCAACCTGTCCCCCTTTCCCTTAAACTACAAAATGCAGGACGCTTACTAAAGGGGTCATTTATGTACCTATTCTCTACAATACTTACAATTCTAAAGTTTGATGTTAGTGGTGGTTGTTGCGAGTGGTCACCCCCCTCCCCCTCCCTTCTACCCCAACACTCATCTGAAGCCAGCGGGACACACACTCTGCCGTGTGAAAGTATATATGGTGAACAGAGAAAATTTACTTTAATACTTACTTAAAGGGATGAAGATGTTTTTAATATTAGATAAGAACACAAGAATGGATGAAAAATGAAGCAGGCCTACTGACACATACTTAGCAGGTCATGTACAAATTCAGCAGTTCTTACTTAGATATTTGTCAAAGGTATTTTTACAACTAGGCAAGGAAACAGCATAAATAACCCTAATAACCTACTCCAGCCAAAGATTATTGTACTCTACAGGTGATTTGACTACTTATAATGTTTGTTATGCAGGTGAAAGTGAAAACTCGTCCACAGTGCCAACATGCCATACAGCAGCCAGTCACGCAGGATTAAATGTCATATATCATATGTCATGTATCATATATCATGTATCATATATCATATATCATATGTCATGTCTGAGAGCAATGTGTGGTGTGAATATAATGCAGAGAATTCGTAGTTTGGAAGTTAGGAGGAGGTGCGGGATTACCAAAACTGTTGTCCAGAGGGCTGAGGAAGGGTTGTTGAGGTGGTTCGGACATGTGGAGAGAATGGAGCGAAACAGAATAACTTTAAGAGTGTATCAGTCTGTAGTGGAAGGAAGGCGGGGTAGGGGTCGGCCTAGGAAAGGTTGGAGGGAGGGGGTAAAGGAGGTTTTGTGTGCGAGGGGCTTGGACTTCCAGCAGGCATGCGTGAGCGTGTTTGATAGGAGTGAATGGAGACAAATGGTTTTTAATACTTGACGTGCTGTTGGAGTGTGAGCAGGGTAACATTTATGAAGGGGTTCAGGGAAACCGGCAGGCCGGACTTGAGTCCTGGAGATGGGAAGTACAGTGCCTGCACTCTGAAGGAGGGGTGTTAATGTTGCAGTTTAAAAACTGTAGTGTAAAGCACCCTTCTGGCAAGACAGTGATGGAGTGAATGATGGTGAAAGTTTTTCTTTTTCGGGCCACCCTGCCTTGGTGGGAATCGGCCAGTGTGGTAATAAAAAAAATAAATATCATTGTCATAAAATGTTACACTACCTTTGAGTAGCTCTGGACAGGGTTGGAGAGGTGCGAGTGTATGGAGGGCTGGTCATGAGGTGGCTACCATCTAATTATAGGTTTTCCCGTGAAATTAGCGGCAGTGAGTTAGAGTCCGTCATCACCTTTACTCTACAATATATCAGATTATCAGATATATTCTGTCCTATTATTTACATGATTTATATAATGCATAACCTTTCACCGTCATACTTTCCTTTAGAATATAACGGCCAACCATTATGATTTCACAAGCAAAATTAAGTGGAGAGAGAGAGAGAGAGAGAGAGAGAGAGAGAGAGAGAGAGAGAGAGAGAGAGAGAGAGAAAAAAAAATAATAGGAATATCACACTGTTTTACGACTACACGATAATTATCGTTTTTATATTCATAGTTAAAGTAAATGATCGGTAATAGCATTATTTCCCTGTGTATACATAATACCAGGTGATTACCGTATTTATCAATCCCTGCCTCTGTTACAACACTAATTGTGTGGACATACGTATTTATTCCAAACCAAATTCTGTTTACTATTTACGAGCGGTTATCCCAGGTGTCCATCGACCCTGAGCTGTCTCAACTTCCGTGTGGCCAACTGTACATATCAAAAAATCCATGCCAAGTACAGACTTGAGTTGAAGTTGAAACTGCGTCAACCAGGGTAATTGTGCGTAAATATCACTAGGCTCTAGTCAAAACATCTTGTGATGTGGTAGAAGGCAAATAATTCTGATAGACATCTTCTTGGAATCGGTGGGTCATGAGATTTGGATCTTCCTGGATGATCAAAAGTTGAGCTGAGTTCTCAATGCAACAAAATTGGCAGACACCTTTGAGGCCAATCGGTACTTAATGAGAGAGCCGATAAAGACTCTCCCTAAATGCATTACTGTGAAGAAGGAAAGGGGGGGGGGGCATGAATATCACTAGGCTCTAGTCAAAACATCTTGTGATGTGGTAGAAGGCAAATAATTCTGATAGACATCTTCTTGGAATCGGTGGGTCATGAGATTTGGATCTTCCTGGATGATCAAAAGTTGAGCTGAGTTCTCAATGCAACAAAATTGGCAGACACCTTTGAGGCCAATCGGTACTTAATGAGAGAGCCGATAAAGACTCTCCCTAAATGCATTACTGTGAAGAAGGAAAGGGGGGGGGCATGAAGACTGAAGGTGGCATGAACTACAGCACCTCTAAAGAGGCAGTTGTTAACAGAGACAAGACTTCAGAGCCTGTGCGATGCCATTATTGCCATAAACCCTACCATCTTGCCTCAGACTATTTCATACTCTTAAGAGACAGTATTCCACTGGTGGTAAGTGAAGTAAGTTCGGGAATCAGAGACCTGTAGGGAAGATTTCCCTCATGTTGAGCATTTCAATTTCCCAGGAGGAAGTAGACCCCATTTTACAGAGAAGAATATGTTGCATTAGAAAAATCAGACATTGTAACCTACAAAACCATCTTTCAAAATAAACATGTCCTCCTGGAGGCCTTCGGGAAGGCGGCAGTGACTTTAGTACCTGTACATAGCATTTTCATTACATCTAAGTACTACACCAAGTTTAAGGAAAATACCTGTAACAAGCGCATCTCGATTGGTAATGATATTTTCTTGAGACTGTGACCTGATCCTGTAGTAAATCTTGAAAGCTCTGCGCCTAAACCAATTCCATTTATGGTCATAACACGAGCATTGTTCAAAGAAAATTCTGGTAAAAATGCTGACCATATCTTGCGAGACTCAGATCTTGGATTGGACAAGCTGAATAGGGCTTTGAAAATCAAGTGAAAGCTCCAGAATCAAGTATTCCTATTCCTAGGTAGCAGGACTACCAAATGCTCCCGCTTCCGTGCCCGACGGAACGACCTCGGCGAACAGCATCACCTGGACCCATCTCTTTCATCTGCTTTTTAAGTTGGCAATCTCTGAAGCCGACTCTGAGTCACTACTGGTTACTATCGTAAAAAAAATTATCTACGAGAAAAACGTCTACTAGTAAGAAGTTAAAGGGAAGGGAAGCTTCACTTCTGGAAGGTTAGTCATTCCAAAGAAATTTGGATCACGGGTTTTTAAAGTGACACATCATCTGTGGGGGACATTTAGGTGTTATTAAAACCTTTTACAGAATATCCAAGCACTTTGATTGACCTGGTTTGAGATTTGACGTCGTGAGATGCATCAGATCCTGTCACGAACGTCAGCAAGTGGAAAGCCTGGACTTTGGTGCCTCTGTGTCCTATGCCGGCTGAAAGAGAATCCTTTGATGACCTGATAATCGATTATGTGGGACCACTACCTAAGGGTAAATCATTTATCCAGTATGTTTTTGCAGTAATAGATAAAACCACCAGGTACCCCGAGGCAGTTTTAAGTCTTCTATAATAATATAATAATATCTTCATTTACTACAAGTACATGTACAAGGTATACAGGCCTAGCTGGCATCAATGGCATACTACTATATAGAAAGTCGCTTATTATGCAGAGTAACTCGGGCAAATTAGGTCAGTTTTTGTCCCAGGATGCGACCCAGGCCAGTCGACTAACACCAGGTACCCGTTTTACTGATGAGTGGACATAGACAACCGGTGTAAGGAAACACGTCCAGTGTTTCCACCCCTTCACGGGGAATCGTAACTGCACCCTCACCGTGTGAAGCGAGAGCTTTTGTCACCAGGCCACGGAACACTGTTTACTAAGGCAGTATTTTTCAGTAGCTTAAAACCCTCAGTCACAAGGGGCATTTAATTAAAGTGTTCCAGTAAATCTTGAAAATAATGAGACGAAGTTATTGCTTACATTTTCCTACTGACTGGAATGAGTCAGTAGGACTCATACAGATTTATGGCTAGACAACATCTAGTACATCAAACGGCGAAGAATAACCTTGGGAAAGTTCAGAACAAGATATCTAAACCCTGTTCCTTTGGCAAAGAGAATAAAACTATGGTTCATGAACCTGTACCTTGTTAAACACTGAAACACTGTTCACTTGTCCCATGCAGATGATAGTAAAGAAGTCTGTAATGAACACTTGTTAATGCTCAGTAATATCCCACATGGAGACAGAAACAGGAGATTAAATGATCTTTATATTACGACTCCCTTCTGGAATTCTCTTCAGCAGATCCCAGAAGGGGGTCGAAATATACAGATCAATTAATCTCCTGAGTTTCTGTCTCCATGTGGGTTATTACTGAGTCCCTCTTGACAAACTTGCGAAGGGTAAAGTCTACCATGTATATCAGATAGTGACCATGTCCCTCCTCTTCTCCTATGCAACTTGAGGAAGAACCTCACGCCTTGTAAGAAGTCGGAAGGGTTGAAATATGATTGCTTAGCTCCAATCTGCTGAAAAAGCAACGTTCACTTTTATCCTGCATCAAGGAGGCACAGATGACTGGTATCACAATCCTTCATCAGTCCTATCCCAGCACACTTTCGAATGTTCCAAAAGCATGCAGTTATGGAATTTGTGACTGATTAAATACCTCCCTTGCAGAGCCATCCCGAAGAAGTAGAGATTACTGCAGTAAGAGAGAAATTTTCTGCTAGAACATGGATTAGTGGAGGAATCCATGGAAAAGTCCGTGGGCCTCGCTCTGCATCCTGGTGAAGAAATTAGATGGCGGTGCTGGGATGTGTATAGATTTCCAGAAGGTGAATGAAATCACAGAGGCAGATGCCTCTCCACTTCCCCACATGGATGATGTTGACTTTTTGGGTAAGGCCATATTTATCTCTAAATTGGTTGGATGCCTTCAGTGCCAAGGAAATCTCTACATTTGAGGTTCAGATCACTCATTGCCTGTGATTCTTAATTTGCGAAGCCTTGAGGTTCGGCCTGCAGTAATATGTTTTCTTTGTCATTATCTGTTGCATGCAGTATTACACACTGTCATGATCTGTTACATGCAGTATTACACACTGTCATGATCTGCTGCATGCAGTATTACACACTGTCATGATCTGTTACATGCAGTATTACACACTGTCATGATCTGTTGCATGCAGTATTACACACTGTCATGATCTGTTGCATGCAGTATTACACACTGTCATGATCTGTTGCATGCAGTATTACACACTGTCATGATCTGCTGCATGCAGTATTACACACTGTCATGATCTGTTTCATGCAGTGTTACACGCAGCATGTTATCTGTTGCGTGCGGTATCGAACATTGTATGTTATGACCTCTTGTGTCCAGTATTATACGCTGTCATGAACTGTTACTTGAAGTGTTACATGTTGTATATCATGATCTGTTGCATACAGTATCACACGTTGTCATGATCTGTTGAGCACAGTATTACACGCTGAATGTCATGATCTGTTGCTGCACTAATACACGTTATATCACAATCTATTTCCTGTGAAGATGGGATGCGTGTCATGATAGGTTGAGTGTAGTAATATACGCAATATGTTACGAGTTGAGTGCAGTAATACACTGTGTCATGAAGGGAAGTATGGTTTACACATGAAAACCACATGAATGTCGCTGATCTGCATTGAAAATACACGTTAGGCTGCTAATCAATAATAGCTGATGATATTTTTTTTTTTCATCCATTCGTTCAAAGCCGATTAGGCTTTATAATATCAGTAGTGATGAACTACACCTGGAGGAATGTTTGCAAAGTTATTGTCAAGGGGAGATGCTCTTTTGTCAATTTCATAAACAATTCTTTGCTTTGGTTTCCGCGCGAAAACTTCAGAGAGTCGCAACTGATCGGTTTCAAACTTTTAGTTCTGCTGTTTTCTACTGAAAAGAAAGTTCGGATTATTGGGTTTAGGTATAAATTGCAAATTCATTGAAAAAAAAAATGTTTTATTTGGTCTGTGAACTTGTTTACGAATGATTCCTCTGAAAGGCTTGAAATTTTAATTCCTTGTGTATTTCTAGCGAAGAAAGATTCAGCACAGTTTTAAGCTGAGTAGGTTTCCAATTTGAGGTTTTTCTAACGTAATTATAAAAGTGAGCACAAGTGGTTTTTGTGCGATAACAGGAAAATGGCTCTTCTAATTAGGTTCAAAATTCCAACACTCTTCTAATTTGCTCAGAGGAATATTTGCACTGATATTGAAAGACTCACTTTACCAATTTTAGGAAACATACCAGGATATTTGTTTTTGTTCGAAAACTGGAGAATGCTACTTCTGATCAGCTTCAAACTTTCATAGTCGTATTTTCTTGTTTAATGGAAAGTTCGGACAGGGTTTAGATGTTCAAATTTTAATTTGATAGTTTTAATAAAAAACTACGTTGGTTTGTTGCTGTTCCTTGAGAATGAATCATCATATCGACTTAAATCTTTCATCGCTAGTAAATAAAACTTAGAAAAAAGTTGAAATTTTTAGTGGTGCTTTCAGGCTCTAATTTGCCAATTTTATTTATGAAACTCGTCTGTTGCACTAAGAAATTGAGCAATTAAGATGAAAAATTTAACACACCTTTGTACTGCTATAAATCTTCTACATAAAATGTTGTACTCAGTTTCTTTAGTTATTTACTGCATGGGTTCTGGGAAGTGTTAGTGCACCATAAAGACATACATAGTGCACAATGTATACTGTGTGTGCTGTGTTACTGGGTGTATGTACTGTGTTACTGCCTGTATGTACTGTGTTACTGGGTGTATGTACTGTGTTACTGGGTGTATGTACTGTGTTACTGGGTGTATGTACTGTCTTACTGGGTATATGTACTGTGTTACTGGGTGTATGTACTGTGTTACTGGGTGTATGTACTGTGTTACTGGGTGTATGTACTGTGTTACTGGGTGTATGTACTGTGTTACTGGGTGTATGTACTGTGTTACTGGGTGTATGTACTGTGTTACTGGGTGTATGTACTGTGTTACTGCCTGTATGTACTGTGTTACTGGGCGTATGTACTGTATTACTGGGTGTATGTACTGTGTTACTGCCTGTATGTACTGTGTTACTGGGTGTATGTACTGTGTTACTGCCTGTATGTACTGTGTTACTGGTTGTATGTACTGTGTTACTGGGTGTATGTATTGTGTTACTGGGTGTATGTACTGTGCTATTGGGTATATGTACTGTGTTACTGGTTGTATGTACTGTATTACTGGGTGTATGCACTGTGTTACTGCCTGTATGTACTGTGTTACTGGGTGTATGTACTGTGTTACTGGGTGTATGTACTGTGTTACTGGTTGTATGTACTGTGTTTCTGGGTGTATGTACTGTGTTACTGGGTGTATGTATTGTGTTACTGCCTGTATGTATTGTGTTACTGCCTGTATGTATTGTGTTACTGGGTGTATGTACTGTGTTACTGGGTGTATGTACTGTGTTACTGGGTGTATGTACTGTGTTACTGCCTGTATGTACTGTGTTACTGGGTGTATGTACTGTGTTACTGGGTGTATGTACTACGTTACTGGGTGTATGTACTGTGTTACTGCCTGTATGTACTGTGTTACTGGGTGTATGTACTGTGTTACTGGGTGTATGTACTGTGTTACTGGGTATATGTACTGTGTTACTGGTTGTATGTACTGTGTTACTGGGTGTATGTACTGTGGTACTGGGTGTATGTACTGTGTTACTGGGTGTATGTACTGTGTTACTGGGTGTATGTACTGTGTTACTGAGTGTATGTAGTGTGTTACTGGGTGTATGTACTGTGTTACTGGTTGTATATACTGTGTTACTGGGTGTATGTACTGTGTTACTGGGTGTATGTACTGTGTTACTGGGTGTATGTATTGTGTTACTGGGTGCATGTATTGTGTTACTGGGTGTATGTACTGTGTTACTGCCTGTATGTACTGTGTTACTCTGTGTATGTATTGCGTTACTGCCTGTATGTATTGTGTTACTGGGTGTATGTACTGTGTTACTGGGTGTATGTACTGTGTTACTGGGTGTATGTACTGTGTTACTGGGTGTATGTACTGTGTTACTGAGTGTATGTAGTGTGTTACTGGGTGTATGTACTGTGTTACTGCCTGTATTTACTGTGTTACTGGGCGTATGTACTGTGTTACTGGGTGTATGTATTGTGTTACTGGGTGTATGTACTGTGTTACTGGGTGTATGTACTGTGTTACTGGGTGTATGTACTGTGTTACTGCCTGTATGTACTGTGTTACTGCCTGTATGTACTGTGTTACTTTCTGTATGTACTGTGTTACTGCCTGTATGTAATGTGTTACTGCCTGTATGTACTGTGTTACTGGGTGTATGTACTGTGTTACTGGGTGTATGTACTGTGTTACTGCCTGTATGTACTGGGTTACTGCCTGTATGTACTGTGTTACTTCCTGTATGTACTGTGTTACTGCCTGTATGTCCTGTGTTACTGCCTGTATGTCCTGTGTTACTGCCTGTATGTCCTGTGTTACTGCCTATATGTACTGTGTTGCTGCCTGTATGTACTGTGTTACTGCCTGTATGTACTGTGTTTCTGCCTGTATGTACTGTGTTACTGGGCGTATGTACTGTGTTACTGGGTGCATGTACTGTGTTACTGCCTGTATGTACTGTGTTACTGCCTGTATGTACTGTGTTAATTCCTGTATGTACTGTGTTACTGCCTGCATGTCCTGTGTTACTGCCTGTATGTACTGTGTTACTGCCTGTATGTCCTGTGTTACTGCCTGTATGTCCTGTGTTACTGCCTATATGTACTGTGTTGCTGCCTGTATGTACTGTGTTACTGCCTGTATGTACTGTGTTTCTGCCTGTATGTACTGTGTTACTGGGCGTATGTACTGTGTTACTGGGTACATGTACTGTGTTACTGCCTGTATGTACTGTGTTACTACCTGTATGTACTCTGTTACTGGGTACATGTACTGTGTTGCTGCCTGTATGTACTGTGTTACTGCCTGTATGTACTGTGTTACTGGGTACATGTACTGTGTTACTGCCTGTATGTCCTGAACTGTACACAAGAGTGTTTTTCCCCACACACATAAAAATATTCTTGAAGCCAAGATTTAGCTCTGCCTGGAACTCTATACATTCAAGGAGTTTTATCCTTTTTATTTTTATCTTCTCCATTACAATACATTACACACGTTAATTCTGCGTAATACTAACGTGCAGTTAGGCTGTTAAAAATGTGGCCATTTTTAACATTGGTGTTACTAGTGAATTCTTTGAGATTTTAAATATTTAAACTGCCATGTAAATTTCTATACCCATTTGTCGAGGTTCTAGGCAAGCAAACTTGTTTGAACTTAGGTTGCTTGAGTCATTATTAATTGAGGTATTTTGCATAATTTTGTCGTCTTTGCGAGTATAAGTATGGGTGGAAGAGAGCAAAAGTGTGTGAAACCTGTATGTGTAAGTGGAGATGAGACAATCTTGTTGGAAGTATGATATGAGCCTGGAAGTGGCGTGCGTGTGGTGTGCTTACCACAGTTCTCGCGTTAGACGTCTAATGAAACACACTCAAGCCGAGGCAAATGTCTCGGTAGCAGCGAAATGTCCTGTAACGGCTGTCTTGGACGACTTAATATTTCGCTCGTGGCTGTAAGCATGAATTTGTTTTAATCTCCTAAACACTTATTGCAACGAACGTCCTTTCATTAGAAGACGCACTAACATATAATATTTACTAACGTCATCTCATTAAAAGATTATTATTCGCCTGGTCAAAAGCTCCCTCGTAACTCTTCTCCGCATGTATATCATGTGCACTTACGTGAATATTCTTGTAAATGTTTAGAAAACCTTATTTAAATATTATTAAATCATTAATACGAAACGAATAAAACAGTTGAAATAATTTTCCAACTTTACTCTTATATATTTTTAAATTATTATAAAATTATCAAGGCAAGAAAATAATATAAATCAAGTTACGCAATAATTTCAGTACTAAAGATCATATAGTCATCGACACCATGCGCAGCCGTTCTAGGGTAGGGTAGGTGCCTGAGCCAGAGCTTGCAGCTCACAAGACTCTCATTCCCATTCGCTCCCTCGAGGCGGGGAAGGCAGACCAGAGAGGCCTAGCTTCTCCCTACGAGCCCCGTGAGGGGGGGGGGATGTGGCTAGGCCTGGGGACAATTGGTCCTGAACATAAGGGGGTACTTGTGCCTCCTCCAATGGGAGACTTAGGTCTCAGACACTCCCTAGACAGGGAGCCAAGGCCGGGCCACCACTTGGAAAAGACCCGGGCCGGGAGAATACCGGCGAATCTTTAATAATAAATAAGATCATATAAGTTTTTCTGGAGTTGGTAAAATTATAAAAAATATAAGTAGCAGCACCATGGTGGCGGCGTATTATCAAATAAGAGTTGGATTTCGATTCTTAAGTCTTCATCCGTAAACTAATTTTTAGTAATTCTATACATATATATTGTCTGTCATTCCTGACGTAGCCAGCGAACGATTGTTGCTACAACTCACCTCTTCTCCGACGAGAAACCTGAATTCTTTTAAAGTGTGTTTTTCGTTGAGGAATATTATTACATATACAAGAAACACGAGGGAAATGTAGCATGTTAAAGTATCTTCGGTGTCCCGTGGCTCGGTTGACAACGCACTCACCTTATCTTCTGAGTGTCCTTCCTTCGATCCCCGGCCTATGCTGCATTAAATAAATATTAGAGTAACATTTGTTTTGCCAAGCCTAATATTTCTTCTCTTTCTAAATTTTTAGCCATCTGATCATGTGCAAGACTTGTCTGCCCAACTGGTAAATATTAGTATTCTTATGCTTCCAGGCCACTGCCAAACTACTAATTACTCTCGTTAACAGCTACGGTGAGCAAATGGAAAACAAGTGCATGGGAAAATTCTTCGTATATCTTGTTTTACCTTTCTGAGGCCAAATATTCATACGCTTCTGATACTTGTACAGAATTATATGAATCTGCGAGTTGCATTTGCTCATTAAAATTACGGATTTGGTTCGAGGAAAGCATTTGATATTTGGAAGACTCTTGATCCATGAAACTGGAGCTGCCCTTCCCTTTCAAGGATCAAACCTAATTACCCCCCTCATTCCCTAGGCACCGCATGAGCCCTGTGGGTTAGGCGCTTCTAAGTGAATATAAAAATATTAAAAGATAATGGGTTTTCCAGGTAGCTGGACTCATTATCAACATCTTTCCTTACATTAAAAACCACTTTTATCAAGACTTAACATTTATAAAAAAAATTTTCAGCAAATTGCTCATAATTCTTCATCCACTGGTTTTTCACCTTGAAAATACAAAATAAATTTTTCTTATGAATTGTTGAGCATTATCTCAAAATAATACAGATTTCATAAAAACAAGAGATATTGTTGATAATAGTTTCCATAGCTGCCACATTTGGACGAGTTAATAGCACAATTAATTTATAAGTGACCAATTTGCATGGCTCTCACAACCAATAAACGACAGAATCTATTTTAACGACCATGACCACTTTAACGGCGTGAGTCCACCCTGCTAAATGGATTATTACTGGCAGCAGCAGAAGCAGTGGAAGGAGAATCAGCAGTCATAAATTGCTCCTAATGTTTACTAAACATATTACTGATAAACTAGTAGATGCACTAATTGTATTATTAAAATTAAGTTTAATAATAATAGTAATAATAACAATAATAACTACAAGAATAGATAGAATAGCGGTAATATCGTGGAGGTGGTAACAGTAGTCGTGATATTTACTGTTGTAATAATAGTATTATGATATAATTCAACAAGCGAGACAATAAAAGGCAAGACGGAGAGATGAGGAAACTAAACAACCGTTGACGTACCAATTAAACAATAAAGAACAGAAAGTAAAGAAAGGAGAGGAAGGGATGTAAAGGATAAAGATGAGAGGATGAGGAGGGAAGGTAAAAGACGAGGATGAGTGGAAACTTGGAGAGTAAAATACGTAATAAATGAGATTATACGACTAAGCCAATAAACGGAAGGGAGATAAGAGAGAGAGAGTGAGAGAGAGAGAGAGAGCTCTGGCTTTTAACTAGTTAAAAGTTCCCTCCTAAATTAATTGCAGACAATAAGCAAAGTTGAAAACATAGGGATGATGAACATGGGCCAACATCTCATAAATAACTTCCACATCCACCGCCAAGATACGCGAACATTTTATGTCACTGTTTATATATACACTAGAATTAATTACATTTTGACGGTAGAAGAAAATATTTTCATTGATAGACGACAGTATATGTAACTGTTTCTGGACAGCATAGGCTCGGCAACACACTCACATCTCCCTGGTGGAGGTTCATACACTCACATCTCCCTGGTGGAGGTTCATACACTCAAATCTCCTTGGTGGAGGTTCATACACTCACATCTCCCTGGTGGACGTTCATACACTCAAATCTCCTTGGTGGAGGTTCATACACTCACATCTCCCTGGTGGAGGTTCATACACTCACATCTCCTTGATGGAGGTTCATACACTCACATCTCCCTGGTGGAGGTTCATACACTCACATCTCCCTGGTGGAGGTTCATACACTCACATCTCCCTGGTGGAGGTTCATACACTCACATCTCCCTGGTGGAGGTTCATACACTCACATCTCCCTGGTGGAGGTTCATACACTCACATCTCCCTGGTGGAGGTTCATACACTCACATCTCCCTGGTGGAGGTTCATACACTCACATCTCCCTGGTGGAGGTTCATACACTCACATCTCCCTGGTGGAGGTTCATACACTCAAATCTCCTTGGTGGAGGTTCATACACTCACATCTCCCTGGTGGAGGTTCATACACTCACATCTCCCTGGTGGAGGTTCATACACTCAAATCTCCTTGGTGGAGGTTCATACACTCACATCTCCCTGGTGGAGGTTCATACACTCACATCTCCCTGGTGGAGGTTCATACACTCAAATCTCCTTGGTGGAGGTTCATACACTCACATCTCCCTGGTGGAGGTTCATACACTCACATCTCCTTGATGGAGGTTCATACACTCACATCTCCCTGGTGGAGGTTCATACACTCACATCTCCCTGGTGGAGGTTCATACACTCACATCTCCCTGGTGGAGGTTCATACACTCACATCCCCTTGGTGGAGGTTCATACACTCACATCTCCCTGGTGGAGGCTCATACACTCACATCTCCCTGGTGGAGGTTCATACACTCACATCTCCCTGATGGAGGTTCATACACTCACATCTCCTTGGTGGAGGTTCATACACTCACATCTCCCGGGTGGAGGCTCATACACTCACATCTCCCTGGTGGAGGTTCATACACTCACATCTCCCTGGTGGAGGTTCATAAACTCACATCTCCCTGATGGAGGTTCATACACTCACATCTCCCTGGTGGAGGTTCATACACTCACATCTCCCTGGTGGAGGTTCATACACTCACATCTCCCTGGTGGAGGTTCATACACTCACATCTTCCTGGCGGAGGTTCATACACTCACATCTCCCTGGTGGAGGTTCATACACTCACATCTCCCTGGTGGAGGTTCATACACTCACATCTCCCTCGTGGAGGTTCATACTCTCATATCTCCCAGGTGGAGGTTCATACACTCACATCTCCCTGGTGGACGTTCATACACTCACATTTCCCTGGTGGAGGTCCATACACTCACATCCCCATGGTGGAGGTTCATGTGCTCATATCTCCCTGGTGGAGGTACATACACTCACATCTCCCTGGTGGAGGTTCATACACTCGCATCTCCTTGGTGGAGGTTCATACACTCACATGTCCCTGGTGGAGGTTCATACACTCACATCTCCCTGGTGGAGGTTCATACACTCACATCTCCCTGGTGGAGGTCCATACACTCACATCCCCATGGTGGAGGTTCATGTGCTCATATCTCCCTGGTGGAGGTACATACACTCACATCTCCCTGGTGGAGGTTCATACACTCGCATCTCCTTGGTGGAGGTTCATACACTCACATCTCCCTGGTGGAGGTTCATACACTCACATCTCCCTGGTGGAGGTTCATACACTCACATCTCCCTGGTGGAGGTTCATACACTCACATCTTGATGGAGGTTCATACACTCACATCTCCCTGGTGGAGGTCCATACACTCACATCCCCATGGTGGAGGTTCATGTGCTCATATCTCCCTGGTGGAGGTACATACACTCACATCTCCCTGGTGGAGGTTCATACACTCGCATCTCCTTGGTGGAGGTTCATACACTCACATCTCCCTGGTGGAGGTTCATACACTCGCATCTCCTTGGTGGAGGTTCATACACTCACATCTCCCTGGTGGAGGTTCATACACTCACATCTCCCTGGTGGAGGTTCATACACTCACATCTCCCTGGTGGAGGTTCATACACTCACATCTCCCTGGTGGAGGTTCATACACTCACATCTCCCTGGTGGAGGTTCATACACTCACATCTCCCTGGCGGAGGTTCATACACTCACATCTCCCTGGTGGAGGTTCATACACTCACATCTCCCTGGCGGAGGTTCATACACTCACACCTCCCTGGTGGAGGTTCATACACTCACATCTTGATGGAGGTTCATACACTCACATCTCCCTGGTGGAGGTTCATACACTCACATCTCCCTGGTGGAGGTTCATACACTCACATCTCCCTGGTGGAGGTTCATACACTCACATCCCCTTGGTGGAGGTTCATACACTCACATCTCCCTGGTGGAGGCTCATACACTCACATCTCCCTGGTGGAGGTTCATACACTCACATCTCCCTGGTGGAGGTTCATACACTCACATCTCCTTGGTGGAGGTTCATACACTCACATCTCCCGGGTGGAGGCTCATACACTCACATCTCCCTGGTGGAGGTTCATACACTCACATCTCCCTGGTGGAGGTTCATAAACTCACATCTCCCTGATGGAGGTTCATACACTCACATCTCCCTGGTGGAGGTTCATACACTCACATCTCCCTGGTGGAGGTTCATACACTCACATCTCCCTGGTGGAGGTTCATACACTCACATCTCCCTGGCGGAGGTTCATACACTCACATCTCCCTGGTGGAGGTTCATACACTCACATCTCCCTGGTGGAGGTTCATACACTCACATCTCCCTCGTGGAGGTTCATACTCTCATATCTCCCAGGTGGAGGTTCATACACTCACATCTCCCTGGTGGAGGTTCATGTGCTCATATCTCCCTGGTGGAGGTTCACACACTCACATCTCCCTGGTGGAGGTTCATAAACTCACATCTCCCTGATGGAGGTTCATACACTCACATCTCCCTGGTGGAGGTTCATACACTCACATCTCCCTGGTGGAGGTTCATACACTCACATCTCCCTGGTGGAGGTTCATACACTCACATCTCCCTGGCGGAGGTTCATACACTCACATCTCCCTGGTGGAGGTTCATACACTCACATCTCCCTGGTGGAGGTTCATACACTCACATCTCCCTCGTGGAGGTTCATACTCTCATATCTCCCAGGTGGAGGTTCATACACTCACATCTCCCTGGTGGAGGTTCATGTGCTCACATCTCCCTGGTGGAGGTACATACACTCACATCTCCCTGGTGGAGGTTCATACACTCGCATCTCCTTGGTGGAGGTTCATACACTCACATCTCCCTGGTGGAGGTTCATACACTCACATCTCCCTGGTGGAGGTTCATACACTCACATCTCCCTGGTAGAGGTTCATACACTCACATCTCCCTGGGGGAGGTTCATACACTCACATCTCCCTGGGGGAGGTTCATACACTCGCATCTCCCTGGTGGAGGTTCATACACTCACATCTCCCTGGTGGAAGTTCATACACTCACATCTCCCTGGTGGAGGTTCATACACTCACATCTCCCTGGTGGAGGCTCATACACTCACATCTCCCTGGTGGAGGTTCATACACTCACATCTCCCTGCTGAAGGTTCTTACACTCACATCTCCCTGGTGGAGGTTCATACACTCACATCTCCCTGGTGGAGGTTCATACACTCACATCTCCCTGGTGGAGGTTCACACACTCACATCTCCCTGGTGGAGGTTCATACACTCGCATCTCCTTGGTGGAGGTTCATACACTCACATCTCCCTGGTGGAGGTTCATACACTCACATCTCCCTGGTGGAGGTTCATACACTCACATCTCCCTGGTGGAGGTTCATACACTCACATCTCCCTGGTAGAGGTTCATGCACTCAGATCTCCCTGGTGGAGGTTCATACACTCACATCTCCCTGGTGGAGGTTCATACACTCACATCTCCCTGGTGGAGGTTCATACACTCACATCTCCCTAGTGGAGGTCCATACACTCACATCTCCCTGGTGAAGGTTCATACACTCACATCTCCCTGGTGGAGGTTCATACACTCACATCTTCCTGGTGCAGGCTCATACACTCACATCTCCCTGGTGGAGGTTCATACACTCACATCTCCCTGCTGAAGGTTCTTACACTCACATCTCCCTGGTGGAGGTTCATACACTCACATCTCCCTGGTGGAGGTTCATACACTCACATCTCCCTGGTGGAGGTTCACACACTCACATCTCCCTGGTGGAGGTTCATACACTCACATCTCCCTGGTGGAGGTTCATACACTCACATCTCCCTGGTGGAGGTTCATACACTCACATCTCCCTGGTGGAGGTTCATACACTCACATCTCCCTGGTGGAGGTTCATACACTCACATCTCCCTGGTGGAAGTTCATACACTCACATCTCCGTGGTGAAGGTTCATACACTCACATCTCCCTGGTGCAGGTTCATACACTCACATCTCCCTGGTGGAGGTTCATACACTCACATCTCCCTGGTGGAGGTTCATACACCCACATCTCCCTGGTGGAGGTTCATACACTCACACCTCCCTGGTGGAGGTTCATACACTCACATCTCCCTGGTGGAGGTTCACACACTCACATCTCCCTGGTGGAGGTTCATACACTCACATCTCCCTGGTGGAGGTTCATACACTCACATCTCCTTGGTGGAGGTTCATACATTCACATCTCCCTGGTGGAGGTTCATACACTCACATGTCCCTGGTGGAGGTTCATACACTCACATCTCCCTGGTGAAGGTTCATACACTCACATCTCCCTGGTGGAGGTTCATACACTCACATCTCCCTGGTGGAGGTTCATACACTCACATCTCCCTGGTGGAGGTTCATACACTCACATCTCCCTGGTGGAGGTTCATACACTCACATCTCCCTGGTGGAGGTTCATACACTCACATCTTCCTGGTGGAGGTTCATACACTCACATCTCCCTGGTGGAGGCTCGTACACTCACATCTCCCTGGTAGGGGTTCATACACTCACATCTCCCTGGTGGAGGTTCATACACTCATATCTCCCTGGTGGAGGTTAACACTCTCACATCTCCCTGGTGGAGGCTCGTACACTCACATTTCCCTGGTGGGGGCTCATACACTCACATCTCCCTGGTGGAGGTTCATTCACTCACATCTCCCTGGTTGAGGTTCATACACTCACATCTCCCTGGTGGAGGTTCATACACTCACATCTCCCTGGTGGAGGTTCATACACTCACATCTCTCTGGTGGAGGTTCATACACTCAAATCTCCTTGGTGGAGGTTCATACGCTCACATCTCCCTGGTGGAGGGTCATACACTCACATCTCCTTGGTGGAGGTTCATACACTCACATCTCTTTGGTGGATTTTCATACACTCACATCTCCTTGGTGGAGGTTCGTAGCTTTGAACTTTAAACATCAGATCACTTACATGAAAACAAATGCACAAGAACGGGCGCACACACACACACACACACACTCACTCACACACACACACACACACACTCACTCACTCACACACACACACACACACACACACACACACACACACACACACACACACACACACACACACACACACACACTCATACAGATAGACAAACAGACATACAAGCACACACACACGCACACACACACACACACACACACACACACACACACACACACACACACACACACACACACACACACACACACACACACCTACACACACACACATACAGACAGATAGACAAAAGACATACAAGCACACACGCATACACACACACACACACACACTCCAGCCACGACACCCCCAAGGCAACTGAGCAATCGAAACCAACCATCACACACCGATCCCTCTGTTCCCACCCCCCGCACCACAGTTACAGTATTAGAACAGAAGTTGAAGGTTTGGTACACAAATGCAGATGGATTAACGAATAAACATGAGGAATGGCAAGAAAGAATCAATGAGAAGTCCCCAGACATCATAGCAGTTACAGAAACAAAACTCAGGGAGACAATAACAGATGCAATCTTCCCACCAGGATACCAGATCATGAGGAAAGATAGAAGGGGCAGAGGGGGAGGTGGGGTTGCTCTGCTCGTAAAAAACAGATGGAAATTCGAGAAAATGGAAGGCGTAGATGAGTCGGGAGAAGGAGACTACTTAGTAGGTACACTTCAGTCTGGGGAACACAAAGTGGTCATTGCAGTGATGTTATAATCCACCACAGAACTGCAGGAGGCCAAGAGAGGAATATGAAGAGAGCAACAGAGCAATGGTGGACACACTTGCTGAGGTGGCAAGAAGAGCTCACTCCAGCAGAGCAAAGTTGCTGATTATGGGGGATTTCAACCACAGGGAGATTGACTGGGAAAACCTGGAGCCACATGGGGGTCCCGAAACATGGAGAACCAAGAGGTTGGACATGGTGCTGGAAAACCTCATGCACCAACATGTTAAGGACACTACCAGAGTGAGAGTGGAGGATGAACCAGCAAGATTGGACCTTGTGTTCACCTTGGGCGGCTCAGACATTGAGGACATCAAGTATGAGAGTCTCCTAGGAGCTAGCGACCGTGGTTCTGTGCTTTGAATACATAGTAGAGCTGCAAGTGGAGAGAATAACAGGAGTTGAATGGGAAAAGCTTGACTATAAAAGAGGGGACTACATAGGGTTGAAGAACTTCCTGCGGGAGGTCCAGTGGAACAGAGAACTGGCAGGAAAACCAGTAAATGAAGTGATGGAATATGTTACAACAAAATGCAAGGAGGCAGTGGAAAGGTTTATTTACAAGGCAACAGTAACAACGGGAAGACCAGAACGAGCCCATGGTTTACCCGACGGTGTAAGGAGGCAAAAACAAAGTGCAATAGAGAGTGGAAAAAGTACAGAAGGCAGAGAACACACGAAAATAAGGAGATCAGTCGCAGAGCCAGTATGCACAGGTAAGGAGGGAGGCCCAGCGACAGTATGAAAATGACATAGCATCGAGAATCAAGACTGACCCGAAACTGTTGTCTTCCTCCTGATGTGGCTATACAACAGTCAAAGACCAGGTGATCAGATTAAGGACAGAAGGTGGAGAACTCACAAGAAATGATCAGGAGGTATGTGAGGAGCTGAACAGGAGATTTAAGGAAGTTTTTACAGTAGAGACAGGAAGGGCTGTGGGAAGACAGCACAGAAGGGAACATCAAGAGGGAATATACCGACAAGTGTTGGATGACATACGAACAACCGAGGAGGAGGTGAAGAAGCTCCTAAGTGACCTTGACACCTCAAAGGCGAAGGGACCGGACAACATCTCCCCATGGGTTCTTAGAGAAGGAGCAGAGATGCTGTGCGTGCCTCTAACCACAATCTTCAACACATCCCTTGAAACTGGGCAACTACCTGAGAAATGGAAGACAGCTAATGTATTCCCCATATTTAAGAAAGGAAACAGAAACGAGGCGCTAAACTACAGACCTGTGTCTCTGACATGTATTGTGTGCAAAGTCATGGAGAAGATTATCAGGAGGAGAGTGGTCGAACACCTGGAAAGGAACAAGATTATAAATGAAAACCAGCATGGGTTCATGGAAGGCAAATCGTGTATCACAAACCTCCTGGAGTTTTATGACAAGGTAACAGAAGTAAGACACGAGAGAGACGGGTGGGTAGATTGCGTTTTCCTAGACTGCAGGAAGGCCTTTGACACAGTTCCCCACAAGAGATTAGTGCAGAAGCTGGAGGATCAGGCGCATGTAACAGGGAGGGCACTGCAATGGATCAGGGAATACCTGACAGGGAGGCAGCAACGAGTCATGGTACGTGAAAAGGTATCACAGTGGGCGCCTGTGACGAGCGGGGTCCCACATGGGTCAGTTCTAGGACCAGTGCTATTTTTGATATATGTGAACGACATGATGGAAGGAATAGACTCTGAAGTGTCCCTGTTCGCAGATGACGTGAAGTTGATGAGAAGAATTAAATCGGATGAGGATGAGGCGGGACTGCAATGAGACCTGGACAGGCTGGACATGTAGTCCAGTAACTGGCTTCTCGAATTCAATCCAGCCAAATGCAAAGTCATGAAGATTGGGGAGGGGAAAAGAAGACCGCAGACAGAGTATAGGCTAGGTGGACAAAGACTACAGACCTCACTAAGGGAGAAAGACCTTGGGGTGACCATAACACCGAGCACATCACCGGAGGCACACATCAACCAAATAACCGCTGCAGCATACGGGCGCCTGGCAAACCTGAGAATAGCGTTCCGATACCTTAATAAGGAATCGTTCAAGACACTGTACACTGTGTATGTTAGGCCCATACTGGAGTATGCAGCACCAGTCTGGAACCCACACCTGGTCAAGCACGTCAAGAAGTTAGAGAAAGTACAAAGGTTTGCAACAAGGCTAGTCCCAGAGCTCAAGGGAATGTCGTACGAGGAAAGGTTAAGGGAAATCGGACTGACGACACTGGAGGACAGAAGGGTCAGGGGAGACATGATAACGACATACAAGATACTGCGGGGAATAGACAAGGTGGACAGAGATAGGATGTTCCAGAGAGGGGACACAGGGACAAGAGGTCACAACTGGAAGCTGAAGACTCAGACGAGTCACAGGGACGTTAGGAAGTATTTCTTCAGTCATAGAGTTGTCAGCAAGTGGAATAGCCTAGCAAGTGAAGTAGTGGAGGCAGGAACCATACATAGTTTTAAGAAGAGGTATGACAAAGCTCAGGAAGCAGAGAGAGAGAGGATCCAGTAGCGATCAGTGAAGAGGCGGGGCCAGGAGCTGAGTCTCGACCCCTGCAACCACAATTAGGTGAGTACAATTAGGTGAGTACACACACTCGTGGAGGAGTCACGCGGTTTGAGCTCGTGTTTTGGTGGTAATTTCTGACTGTGCCATAAGGAATAGAGTGTGGGATATAGGCGTGTGCACGCATAAGAGTGCATATAATCACTTACGCCCCGAAAAAGGAAATATAAGTGATCACAGAAAAGAAAAAAAAGGAAATATTGGCTGAGTGTTTGTGAGGGCCGTTGGAAGGGTGAACGGTTGTGTCAGGCCTAAATAGTGTTGCCATAATAACGCTGTGGGGTATTTTGAAGAATAAGTGCGACTCAAGACCAGGAAGATAAGAGATATGTATAGATGTGTCAGTAAATACAGTGAGTGAGTGAAAAAAATAGAAGAGCTAGAGACTATAGTGCATACAGGAAGTTAGTGGAAAAATTACCGAGAAGCATCAAACATCTTCAACTTCTGGGATGGGACAGACCCGCAACGTTACTCCACTGCCAGCCGCAAGAAATATTCACCTAGTTTGAGTTGCATGGGGTCAATAGTACCTGTCTCTAGCTGGAATTGGGGGTCACTCTCCTC
The DNA here is from genome assembly GCF_038502225.1 of Cherax quadricarinatus. NCBI lineage: Eukaryota > Metazoa > Arthropoda > Malacostraca > Decapoda > Parastacidae > Cherax > Cherax quadricarinatus. The sequence continues at coordinate 25,768,892 of NC_091297.1, forward strand.
GAGCTATCAGAATAAGCAGCATTTACTGGCATTTAATAGAATTTAGAGTTAGCGGCATATAGGCGAAGCCTAGTGTATTTATTTTTTAACGTAATTTTAAACGAATAAGACTACAGTGGAAACCAAGAGATCGGGTACATATACAATACATATGTAGTACATACGTGGGAAATAAGGACTGTTTACATAAACATATGCACACACTAGGTGAGGACAGCTCTGCTGTTAGGCACTTGAATAGCTGTAGCACACACACACACACACACACACACACACACACACATACAGACACACACATATACAGGATTTTACACCTTCCTCTGAAGTGACCCTATAATCCTTCCTTTCCCCCCCCCATCTCTCTCCCTCTCCTCTCCTCTCTCTTCCTCTCTCTCTCTTCCTCTCTCTCTCTCTCTTTCTCTCTCTCTCTTTCTCTCTCCCCCTTTCTCTCATCCTCTCTCTCTCCCTCTCTCTCTTCCTCTCTTACTCTCTCTCTTCCTCTTCTTTTATCTCTCTCTCTCTTCCCTTGTCACTCCCCCCTCTCTCTTACCTTTTCCCTCTCTCTCACTTTCTCGCCCTTTTTCCCTTCTTGTCCCCTCCTTCTAGGCTCCCCTTCTCTTTCTCCCTATCTCTCACTCTCTCCCCCTTTTTCTCTTTCTCTTTCTCTCTCTCTTTCATTAAAAAAAAATGGTTGGGACTCGCAGGAATCAGGGATTAGATGACAATGGTACTGGTAGGGAGGAATGGATGGAGGAACAATGGAAAAGGATAGAGCAAGAATGGGAGAGAAAATTAGGAGAGCTTTATGAAAAAATGGAGAAAGAGCTCTCTGTGAAATGGGAAAAGAGGTTGGAGAAGGAGACGAAGAATTGGGAGGCACATGTCGAAACTGCAGTAGCCAGGGTAAAGGTCCTAGAATTTGAGGTAAACAGACTGAAGCAAGTCTCAGGGGTAGTGACCAGAGAAGACACACCACACGAAGATGAGAGGCTGAACAGGAAGGAAGGAGATATGAATTATGCTAAGGTTATATCAGCCTGCAAAGAAGGGCCAGGGAGTGGAAGGGAAGAGCAGATGGGTGCAGATGGAGAGGGAGATAGGACGAATGCTGAGGCACAACCATGCTACCAAGAGCCACTGGAAAAATCAAGGGAGAAAATGACCACATACAGACAGGAACCAGAGTCACAGAGGGAGAGGCAATGGGAGAAGGAAAGGGCAAAATCAGTGATTATCCATGGGCTTTGGGAGAGAGAGGAAAGGACACACACTGAAAGACGGCAGGAAGAAAGAAAGGAGATTGAGAAAATCATCACGGAAATAGGGGGAGAAGACATGGATGAGATTGTAAATTTTCAGAGAATAGGGGGGTACTTGAAGGGGAGAAACCGACCGATCAAGCTGATTCTCAGGACAGAAACAGTGTGGAACAGGACCCTCCAAGAGAAACCACGGTTGAAAAGCTCGGAAGAGTACAAGGTGTTCCTAGACAGAGACAGAACTCAAACAGAGAGACGGCAGCTGAGGGAGAGGACAAAAGAGCGAAAGGAGCTAGGAAAGGAGACAAGGATGGAACCAGCAGAGGTCAGTCAGAGCAGAACAGAGCAGCAAGGGCAAGCACACACACAACTATGCTCAGAACCCCACAACCTATCACACCATCCCAACACACAATACAATCCATACCCACAGCTTCCACCCAACCCCCAACCATAGAATCCCACAGTATGCTACCAGGTCTCCCACCCCCACAGGCCCCCCAAACCACAGTGTTGGAAAGGAAACTGAAGGTATGGTACACAAACGCTGATGGAATAACAAACAAGTGAGAGGAGTGGCATGAAAGAGTCAAAGAGGCATCACCAGACATCATAGCGATCACAGAAACCAAGCTCACAGGTATGATAACAGAGGCCATCTTTCCAGCGGGATACCAGATCCTGAGAAAAGACAGAAGGAACAGGGGGGGTGGAGGAGTGGCATTGCTGATCAAACACCGATGGAATTTTGATGAGCTGGAGAGAGGAGACAGCGGAGAAGAAAGTGATTACATAGCGGGAACGCTTCACTCTGGTGGTCCCAAGGTGATAATTGCAGTGATGTATAATCCACCACAGAACAGCAGGAGGCCAAGGCAAGAGTATGACGAGAGCAATAGAGCGATGGTTGACACACTGGCTGCAGTGGCGAGAAGAGCTCATGCATGCAGGGCAAAGCTCCTGATCATGGGCGACTTTAACCACAAGGAGATCGAATGGGAGAACTTGGAGCCACATGGGGGCCAAGATACATGGAGGGCTAAAATGATGGAGGTGGTACTGGAAAACTTCATGTACCAACACGTAAGGGACACTACAAGAGAGAGAGGAGAGGATGAACCAGCAAGACTGGACTTAGTATTCACCTTGAGTAGTGCAGATATTGAGGACATCACATATGAAAGACCCCTTGGGGCCAGCGATCATGTGGTTTTGAGCTTCGAATGCACAGTAGAGCTACAAGTGGAGGGGGAAGCAGGAAGGCCAGGACGAATGAAACCAAACTACAGGGAAGGGGACTACACAGGAATGAGGAACTTCCTGAATGAGGTTCAGTGGGAGAGAACTGGCAGGGAAGCCAGTTAATGAGATGATGGAATATGTAGCAACAATGTGCAAGGAGGCTGAAGAGAGGTTTGTACCCAAGGGTAACAGGAATAATGGAAAAGCCAGGATGAGCCCATGGTTCACCCAAAGATGCAAGGAGGCAAAAACCAAGTGTGCTAGGGAATGGAAGAAATATAAAAGGCAAAGGACCCAGGAGAATAAGGAGAGCAGTCGTAGAGCCAGAAATGAATATGCACACATAAGAAGGGAGGCCCAACGTCAATATGAAAATGACATAGCAGCAAAAGCCAAATCTGACCCGAAGCTGTTATACAGCCACATCAGGAAGAAAACCGTCAAGGACCAGGTCATCAGGCTAAGGAAGGAAGGAGGAGAGACAACAAGAAATAACCGTGAAGTATGTGAGGAACTCAACAAGAGATTCAAAGAAGTGTTCACAGAGGAGACAGAAGGGGCTCCAGAAAGACGGAGAGGTGGGGTACACCACCATGTGCTGGACACAGTACACACAACCGAGGAAGAAGTGAAGAGGCTTCTGAGTGAGCTAGATACCTCAAAGGCAATGGGGCCAGATAACATCTCTCCATGGGTCCTGAGAGAGGGAGCAGAGGCGCTATGTGTACCCCTAACAACAATATTCAATACATCTATCGAAACAGGGAGAGTGCCTGAGGCATGGAAGACAGCAAATGTGGTCCCAATCTTTAAAAAAGGAGACAGACATCAAGCACTAAACTACAGACCAGTGTCACTGACATGTATAGCATGCAAAATCATGGAAAAGATTGTCAGGAGAAGAATGGTGGAACATCTAGAAAGGAATGATCTCATCACCAGCAGCCAACATGGTTTCAGAGACGGGAAATCCTGTGTCACAAACCTACTGGAGTTCTATGACATGGTGACAGCAGTAAGACAAGAGAGAGAGGGGTGGGTGGATTGCATTTTCTTGGACTGCAAGAAGGCGTTTGACACAGTACCACACAAGAGATTAGTGCAAAAACTGGAGGACCAAGCAGGGATAACAGGGAAGGCACTGCAATGGATCAGGGAATACTTGTCAGGAAGACAGCAGCGAGTAATGGTACGTGGCGAGGTGTCAGAATGGGCACCTGTGACCAGCGGGGTCCCACAGGGGTCAGTCCTAGAACCAGTGCTGTTTCTGGTATTTGTGAACATGACGGAAGGAATAAACACCGAGGTGTCCCTGTTTGCAGATGACGTGAAGTTGATGAGAAGAGTTCATTCGATCGAAGACCAGGCAGAACTACAAAGGGATCTGGACAGGCTGCAGACCTGGTGCAGCAACTGGCTCCTGGAGTTCAATCCCACCAAGTGCAAAGTCATGAGGATTGGGGAAGGGCAAAGAAGACCGCAGACGGAGTACAGTCTAGGGGGCCAGAGACTACAAACATCACTCAAGGAAAAAGATCTTGGGGTGAGTATAACACCAGGCACATCTCCTGAAGCGCACATCAACCAAATAACTGCCGCAGCATATGGGCGCCTGGCAAACCTCAGAACAGCATTCCGACATCTTAATAAGGAATCGTTCAGGACTCTGTACACCGTGTACGTTAGGCCCATATTGGAGTATGCGGCACCAGTTTGGAACCCACACCTAGCCAAGCATGTAAAGAAACTAGAGAAAGTGCAAAGGTTTGCAACAAGACTAGTCCCAGAGTTAAGAGGTATGTCCTATGAGGAGAGGTTAAGGGAAATAAATCTGACGACACTGGAGGACAGGAGAGATAGGGGGGACATGATAACGACTTACAAAATACTGAGAGGAATTGACAAGGTGGACAAAGACAGGATGTTCCAGAGACTGGACACAGCAACACGGGGACACAGTTGGAAGCTGAAGACACAGATGAATCAAAGGGATGTTAGGAAGTATTTCTTCAGCCACAGAGTAGTCAGGAAGTGGAATAGTTTGGGAAGCGATGTAGTGGAGGCAGGATCCATACATAGCTTTAAGCAGAGGTACGATAAAGCTCATGGTTCTGGGAGAGTGACCTAGTAGCAGGGGGAGAGAGGACCTAGTAGCAATCATTGAAGAGGCGGGGCCAGGAGCTATGACTCGACCCCTGCAACCACAAATAGGTGAGTACACACATGCACACACACACACATACACACACACACATATACACACACACACATATACACACACACACATATACACACACATACACACACACATATACATACACACATTCACATACACACATATATATACACATACATATACACACATATACACACATATACACATATATACACATACACACACACACACACACACACACACACATACACACATACACACACATATATATACGGGATTTCACACCTTTATGTGAATTTACGTAATTTTAGGCACACAAGACAGTACAATGGAAACCAAGAGATAGGGTACATATGCAAAACATATGTAGTACATACGAGGCAAATAAGGAATGCTTACATAAACGCACGCATACACACACACATACACGCACACTAGGTGAGAACAGGATCTGCTGTTAGGCACTTGAATAGCTGTAGCACACACACACACACACACACACACACATACAGGATTTCACAACTTTATGTGAATTGACCCTCTAACCCTTCTTTCTCTCTCTGTCTCTTTGTCTCTTTTCCCCTCTTCCTCTCTCTCTCTCTATATATATATATATATTCTTCTCACTATTCTTCTCTCTATTCTTCTCTCTCTCTATTCTTCTCTCTCTCTCTCTCTCTCTCTCTTACTCTTTCTGTCTCTTCCTCTCTCTCTCTTAATCTTTCTCTCCCTTCCTCTCTATTCCTCTCTCTCTTCCTCTCTCTCCCCTTCTCTCTCTTCCCCTCTCTTTTTCTCTCTCTTTTCCTCTCTGTCTTCCTCTCTTCCTCTCTCTTCTTGTCCCTTCCTCTCTCTTCCTCTCATTCTCTCTCTCTATCTCTCTCTCTCTCTCTCTCTCTCTCTCTCTCTCTCTCTCTCTCTCTCTCTCCCTTTTCCCTTTTCTCTCCCCTCTCTCCTCCTATCTTCCCCTTCTCTCCTCTCTTTCTCTCACTCTCTCTCCCTTTTCCTTTTCACTCTCCCCCTCTCTCTCCTTCTACGTACGAATGTGTTCCATACTCGAGTCATCCTGGGTATGTATGATCTCAGATGGAGTGATGTTCTGGAGAAGGGTACAGCCAGAGTGAAGTTGCTGCTTTCTGCCCGTCTTGTGGCATAAAAGCTTGTTTCACGCTGTCCTCGAAGTGGATCCAAGTGTGGTATTTTGACAATATTGGCCTTGTACATAACAGTAAGGCCACCCACATCCCTCCTATGTTGAAGGCTCTGCTGAAATGACAGATCTATCCAGGATGGGTCCAGGCGAGAGATGAGACGTCTTGCTCTGTTCTCTACTCTGTCAAGCAGTCGCAGATGAGAGGGGGGGCAGGCAAACCAAGAAAGTGGAGCATACTCAAGGTGTGAGCGTACTTGTGCCTCGTACAGGATCTTGCAACCCCTACTGTCAAGCAGATGCGAGATACGGCGAAGTGCTGTAAGCTTCCTGGCTGCCTTGTTTGCAAGATTTACAACATGGTTCTTCATGGTTAGTTTGGAGTCAAATTTCACCCCAAGGATATCAACTTCTTCTCCAGGTGCCAACATCGTCCCATTCATCCTTACTACTGCGCCAGCATTACCATCATGGTGCCTAGAGACGAACATCATTTGCGTTTTTTCAGGTGCAAATGTTACTTGCCATCTATTTCCCCAAGCTGATATAGCTCTCAGCTGGTGATTGATGTAGCTTAGAGCAGCTGGCATTTCTTCTCTTGGATAAGTGAATGTCAGTGTACAGTCGTCTGCATATGCATGTGATTCTGGGATGAGATGAAGAAGGTCGTTGAAGTAGACATTCCATAACAGTGGACCCAGCACACTTCCTTGTGGAACGCTTGCCCCAATAGGATGCCTTGCTGATTCCGTTCCATTGAGGACTACACTTAGAGATCTACCATGAAGGTAATCACTGAGGAGACATAGCGTAGAGCCTGCAATTCCCAGTGCTTGAAGTTTTGCTAAGAGGCCCTGGTGCCACACCCGGTCGAAAGCGCCAGCAATGTCCAGTGCTACCACACAGCTGACTTTGGATTCATCCAGTGACTGGTGCCACTTAGTGGAGAGGTTTAACAACAGATCAGCAGCAGAGTAACCTTTCCTGAAGCCATATTGACGATCACAAAGTAGTGAGTGGTAGTCAAAAAAATCTGTCATTTGTCTTGAGATTATTGTCTCAAGGATCTTACCAGTGATTGACAGGAGTGACACTGGTCTGTAGTTGCTGATTTCTGCTCTGCTCTTCTTTTTGTGAACAGGGACTACATTTGCCTCTTTCCATGGAGAGGGCCATTTACACTGTACTAGGCAGTGCTGAAAGATGCGAGTTAGAGGTGCTGCTAGCTGGTCTGCACATCTTCTCAACAATCTTGGGCTCAACTTGTCTGGGCCCACAGCCTTTTCTTGGTCAAGTGATTTAAGAAGGAAATGCACCTCCTCCTGCCTTATTGTCACCACTGACAGTTTTGACACAGTTCTTGCAGCTAGCCAAGGAGGGTCCCTTGCTGGATCAGGAACTTGCATTTTGGTAGCAAAGTGTTCAGCAAAGAGGTCCGCCTTCTCTTGACTACTAGTAGAGGTGGTCCCATCCTGTCGATTTAGAGGTGGAATAAGTTCATCAGGCAGATAACCTTGTCTGTCCTTGACCAGGGACCACCAGGTTTTGGAGCCTACCCTACCTGATGCTAACTTTCTTTTAGTGTCCACCTCCCATTTAGTAATGGCCCACTTTTGAACATCACCCATATGCCTACAGGCTTGCATGTGCAAGTTCCTGTTATAGGTGGTAGGATGTCTCTTATACCTTCGCCATGCTTTGTACTTAGCAGTAGCAGCCTCTCTACAACGAAAGCCAAACCAAGGCTGATCTGTAGGCTTTGTCACATATTGCCGGTGAGGAATGTGTTCTTGTTGCAGATTAAGGATGTGTCCAGTGAAGGCTTTCACTTGGTTGTCAACATCCCCCTGGAGAAGAGCATTCCAGTCGGTGGTGGCGAGCTCAGAGCAAAGGGCTGGCCAATTACCTCTTTCCCATAGCCAGGTTGTGCGTGTGGACTCCTCACCTCGTTCTGTTGGGATCTTAAGTGTGGTAAAAACAGCCTTGTGGTCAGACGATCCAACGTAGCCGAGGGGTTGACAAGTGACTATGCCTTCTGCCAGATCACTCACTACTGGGTCAAGGGAGGAGCCAGAGATATGAGTAGGGAAATCAACTTTCCCCTTTTTCTCTCTCTCTCTCTTTCTCTCTTTCCTTTACTAAAAAAAAATGGTTTGGACTCGTAGGAATCAGGGATCAGATGACAAAGGTATTGGTAGGGAGGAATGGATGGAGGAGCAGTGGAGAAGGATGGAGCAAGAATGGGAGAGAAAATTAGGAGAGCTTTCTGAAAAAATGGAGAAAGAGCTCTCTGCGAAATGGGAAAAGAGGTTGGAGAAGGAGACGAAGAAATGGGAGGCACAAGTTGAAACTGCAGTAGACAGGGTAAGGGACCTAGAGTTTGAGGTAAACAGGCTGAAGCAAGTCTCAGGGGCAGTGAGCACAGAAGACACAGCAAATGAAGCTGAGAGGATGAACAGGAAGGAAGGAGATATGAATTATGCTAAGGTCATATCAGCCTGCAAAGAAGGGTCAGGGAGTAAAAGGAAAGAGCAGCTGGGTGCAGATAGAGAGGGAGATAAGTCGAATGCTGAGGCACAATCATGCTACCAAGAGCCACTGGAAAAATCAAGGGAGAAAATGACCACAGTGTTTATCCATGGGCTTTGGGAGAGAGAGGAAAAGACACACACTGAAAGACGACAGGAAGAAAGAAAGGAGATTGGGAAAATCATCACAGAAATAGGGGGAGAAGACATGGACGAGATTGTAAATTTTCAGAGAATAGTGAGGTACGTGATGGGGAGAAACCGACCGATCAAGCTGATTCTCAGGACAGAAACAGTGAGGAACAGGATCCTCCAAGAGTAACCAAGGTTGAAAAACTCGGAGGAGTACAAGAAGGAGTTCCTAGACAGAGACAGAACACAAACAAAGAGACAGCAGCTGAGGGAGAGGACAAAAAAGCGAAAGGAGATAGGAAAGGAAACAAGGATGGAACCAGCAGAGGTCAGTCAGAGAAGAACAGAGAAGCAAGGGCAAGCACACACACAACTATCCTCAGAACCCCACAACCTATCACACCATCCCAACACACACTACAATCCATACCCACAGCTTCCACCCAATCCCCAATCATAGAATCCCACAGTATGTTACCAGGTCTCCCACCCCCACAGGCCCCCCAAACCACAGTATTGGAAAGGAAACTGAAGGTATGGTACACAAACGCTGATGGAATAACAAACAAGTGGGATGAGTGGCACGAAAGAGTCAAAGAGACATCACCGGACATTATAGCGCTCGCAGAAACCAAGCTTACAGGTATGGTAACAGATGCCATCTTTCCAACGGGATACCAGATTCTGAGGAAAGACAGAAGGAACAGAAGGGGGGGGGTGGACGAGTGGCACTGCTGATCAAACACCGATGGAATTTTGATGAGCTGGAGAGAGGAGACAGCGGAGAAGAAAGTGATTACATAGCGGGAACGCTTCACTCGTCCCAGGGTTTTAATAGCAGTGATGTATAACCCACCACAGAACAGCAGAAGACCAGGGCATGAGTATGACGAGAGCAATAGAGCGATGGTTGACACACTGGCTGCAGTGGCGAGAAGAGCTCATGCATGCAGGGCAAAGTTCCTGATCATGGGCGACTTTAACCACAAGGAAATCGACTGGGAGAACTTGGAGCCACATGGGGGCCAAGATACATGGAGGGCTAAGATGATGGAGGGGGTACTGGAAAACTTCATGTACCAACACGTAAGGGACACTACAAGAGAGAGAGGAGAGGATAAGCCAGCAAGACTGGACTTAGTATTCACCTTGAGCAGTGCAGATATTGAGGACATCACATATGAAAGACCCCTTGGGGCCAGCGATCATGTGGTTTTGAGCTTCGAATACACAGTAGAGCTACAAGTGGATGGGGAAGCAGGAAGGCCAGGACAAATGCAACCAAACTACAGGAAAGGGGACTACACGGGAATGAGGAACTTCCTGAACGAGGTTCAGTGGGACAGAGAACTGGCAGGAAAGCCAGTTAATGAGATGATGGAATATGTAGCAACAATGTGCAAGGAGGCTGAAGAGAGGTTTGTACCCAAGGGTAACAGGAATAATGAAAAAGCCAGGATGAGCCCATGGTTCACCCAAAGGTGCAAGGAGGCAAAAACCAAGTGTGCTAGGGAATTGAAGAAATATAGAAGGCAAAGGACCCAGGAGAATAAGGAGAGCAGTCGTAGAGCCAGAAACGAATATGCCAAGATAAGAAGGGAGGCCCAACGACAATATGAAAACGACATAGCAGCGAAAGCCAAATCTGACCCGAAGCTGTTATACAGCCACATCAGGAGGAAAACAACAGTCAAAGACCAGGTAATCAGGCTAAGGAAGGAAGGAGGAGAGACAACAAGAAATGACCGTGAAGTATGTGAAGAACTCAACAAGAGATTCAAAGAAGTGTTCACAGAGGAGACAGAAGGGGCTCCAGAGGGACGGAGAGGTGTGGCACATCACCAGGTGCTGGACACGGTACACACAACCGAGGAAGAAGTGAAGAGACTTCTGAGTGAGCTAGATACCTCAAAGGCAATGGGGCCAGATAACATCTCTCCATGGGTCCTGAGAGAGGGAGCAGAGGCGCTATGTGTACCCTTAACAACAATATTCAATACATCTGTCGAAACAGGGAGATTGCCTGAGGCATGGAAGACAGCAAATGTAGTCCCAATCGTTAAAAAAGGAGACAGACATGAAGCACTAAACCACAGACCAGTGTCACTGACATGTATAGTATGCAGAGTCATGGAGAAGATTGTCAGGAGAAGAGTGGTGGAACACCTAGAAAGGAATGATCTCATCAACAGCACCCAACATGGTTTCAGGGACGGGAAATCCTGTGTCACAAACCTACTGGAGTTCTATGACAAGGTAACAGCAGTAAGGCAAGAGAGAGAGGGGTGGGTGGATTGCATTTTCTTGGACTGCAAGAAGGCGTTTGACACAGTACCACACAAGAGATTAGTGCAAAAACTGGAGGACCAAGCAGGGATAACAGGGAAGGCGCTACAATGGATCAGGGAATATTTGTCAGGAAGACAGCAGCGAGTAATGGTACGTGGCGAGGTGTCAGAGTGGGCACCTGTGACCAGCGGGGTCCCACAGGGGTCAGTCCTAGGACCAGTGCTGTTTCTGGTATTTGTGAACGATATGACAGAAGGAATAAACTCTGAGGTGTCACTGTTTGCAGATGACGTGAAGTTGATGAGAAGAATTCATTCGATCGAAGACCAGGCAGAACTACAAAGGGATCTGGACAGGCTGAAGACCTGGTCCAGCAATTGGCTCCTGGAGTTCAATCCCACCAAGTGCAAAGTCATGAAGATTGGGGAAGGGCAAAGAAGACCGCAGACGGAGTATAGTCTAGGTGGCCAGAGACTACAAACCTCACTTAAAGAAAAAGATCTTGGGGTGAGTATAACACCAGGCACATCTCCTGAAGCGCACATCAACCAAATAACTGCTGCAGCATATGGGCGCCTTGCAAACCTCAGAACAGCATTCCGACATCTTAATAAGGAGTCGTTCAGGACCCTGTACACCGTGTACGTTAGGCCCATATTGGAGTATGCGGCACCAGTTTGAAACCCCACACCTAGCCAAGCATGTAAAGAAACTAGAGAAAGTGCAAAGGTTTGATACAAGACTAGTCCCAGAGCTAAGAGGTATGTCCTACGAGGAGAGGTTAAGGGAAATCAGCCTGACGACACTGGAGGACAGGAGAGATAGGGGGGACATGATAACGACTTACAAAATACTGAGAGGAATTGACAAGGTGGACAAAGACAGGATGTTCCAGAGACTGGACACAGCAACAAGGGGACACAGTTGGAAGCTGAAGACACAGATGAATCACAGGGATGTTTGGAAGTATTTCTTCAGCCACAGAGTAGTCAGGAAGTGGAATAGTTTGGGAAGAGATGTAGTGGAGGCAGGATCCATACATAGCTTTAAGCAGAGGTACGATAAAGCTCATGGTTCAGGGAGAGTGACCTAATGGCGACCAGTGAAGAGGCGGGGCCAGGAGCTTGGACTCGACCCCTGCAACCTCAACTAGGTGAGTACAACTAGGTGAGTACACACACACACACACACACACACACACACATACAGAGAACTGGCAGGGAAGCCAGTTAATGAGATGATGGAATATGTAGCAACAAAATGCAAGGAGGCTGAGGAGAGGTTTGTACCCAAGGGTAACAGGAATAATGAAAAAGCCAGGATGAGCCCATGGTTTACCCAAAGGTGCAGGGAGGCAAAAACCAAGTGTGCTAGGGAATGGAAGAAATATAGAAGGCAAAGGACCCAGGAGAATAAGGAGAGCAGTCGTGGAGCCAGAAACGAATATGCACAGATAAGAAGGGAGGCCCAAAGACAATATGAAAACGACATAGCAGCGAAAGCCAAATCTGACCCGAAACTGTTGTACAGCCACATCAGGAGGAAAACAACAGTCAAGGACCAGGTAATCAGGCTAAGGAAGGAAGGAGGAGAGACAACAAGAAATGACCGTGAAGTATGTGAGGAACTCAACAAGAGATTCAAAGAAGTGTTCACAGAGGAGACAGAAGGAGCTCCAGAAAGACGGAGAGGTGGGGCATACAACCATGTGCTGGACACAGTGCACACAACCGAGGAAGAAGTGAAGAGGCTTCTGAGTGAGCTAGATACCTCAAAGGCAATGGGGCCAGATGACATCTCCCCATGGGTATTGAGAGAGGGAGCAGAGGCGCTATGTGTACCCCTAACAACAATATTCAATACATCTATCGAAACAGGGAGATTGCCTGAGGCATGGAAGACAGCAAATGTAGTCCCAATCTTTAAAAAAGGAGAGAGACATGAAGCATTAAACTACAGACCAGTGTCATTGACATGTATAGTATGCAAAATCATGGAGAAGATTATCAGGAGAAGAGTGGTGGAACACGGGAAATCCTGTGTCACAAACCTACTGGAGTTCTATGACATGGTGACAGCAGTAAGACAAGAGAGAGAGGGGTGGGTGGATTGCATTTTCTTGGACTGCAAGAAGGCGTTTGACACAGTTCCACACAAGAGATTGGTGCAAAAACTGGAGGACCAAGCAGGGATAACAGGGAAGGCACTACAATGGATCAGGGAATACTTGTCAGGAAGACAGCAGCGAGTCATGGTACGTGGCGAGGTGTCAGAGTGGGCACCTGTGACCAGCGGGGTCCCACAGGGGTCAGTCCTTGGACCAGTGCTGTTTCTGGTATTTGTGAACATGACGGTAGGAATAGACTCTGAGGTGTCCCTGTTTGCAGATGACGTGAAGTTGATGAGAAGAATTCACTCGATCGAAGACCAGGCAGAACTACAAAGGAATCTGGACAGGCTGCAGTCCTGGTCCAGCAATTGGCTCTTGGAGTTCAATCCCACCAAGTGCAAAGTCATGAAGATTGGGGAAGGGCAAAGAAGACCGCAGACGGAGTACAGTCTAGGGGGCCAGAGACTACAAACCTCACTCAAGGAAAAAGATCTTGGGGTGAGTATAACACCAGGCACATCTCCTGAAGCGCACATCAACCAAATAACTGCTGCAGCATATGGGCGCCTAGCAAACCTCGGAACAGCATTCCGACATCTTAATAAGGAATCATTCAGGACCCTGTACACCATGTACGTTAGGCCCATATTGGAGTATGCGGCACCAGTTTGGAACCCATACCTTGCCAAGCACGTAAAGAAACTAGAGAAAGTGCAAAGGTTTGCAACAAGAGCTAAGAGGTATGTCCTACAATGAGAGGTTAAGGGAAATCAACCTGACGACACTGGAGGACAGGAGAGATAGGGGGGACATGATAACGACATACAAAATACTGAGAGGAATTGACAAGGTGGACAAAGACAGGATGTTCCAGAGATTGGACACAGTAACAAGGGGACACAGTTGGAAGCTGAAGAAACAGGGATGTTAGGAAGTATTTCTTCAGCCACAGAGTAGTCAGTAAGTGGAATAGTTTGGGAAGCGATGTATTGGAGACAGGATCCATACATAGCTTTAAGCAGAGGTATGATAAAGCTCACGGCTCAGGGAGAGTGACCTAGTAGCGATCAGTGAAGAGGCGGGGCCAGGAGCTCGGACTCGACCCCCGCAACCTCAACTAGGTGAGTACAACTAGGTGAGTACACACACACACACACACACACACACACACACACACACACACACACACACACACACACACACACACACACACACACACACACACACATACACACACAAGTTACCATCTGTCTGGACGATTAAACAAAACTAATAATCTTGAATAACTAGGCTAAAAAAAATACCATTCTTAAAAAAATGCAGTAGAGATTTAAATTTCGGCAGTAACTCACACGTCATTCATTGAAAGAATATGAAAGAAATGAGACGACGCGAGATCAGCAGTATAATGATCGTCTCAATATCAGTGATTCACCAACTGACTGTAATGAATGTCAGCTCAGTCCTCCCAGGAGATGAGGGGTTTTGACACGTATTTCTTTTTTATTTTATTATCACACCGGCCGATTCCCACCAAGGCAGGGTGGCCCGAAAAAGAAAAACTTTCACCATCATTCACTCCATCACTGTCTTGCCAGAAGGGTGCTTTACACTACAGTTTTTAAACTGCAACATTAACACCCCTCCTTCAGAGTGCAGGCACTGTACTTCCCATCTCCAGAACTCAAGTCCGGCCTGCCGGTTTCCCTGAATCCCTTCATAAATGTTACTTTGCTCACACTCCAACAGCACGTCAAGTATTAAAAACCATTTGTCTCCATTCACTCCTATCAAACACGCTCACGCATGCCTGCTGGAAGTCCAAGCCCCTCGCACACAAAACCTCCTTTACCCCCTCCCTCCAACCCTTCCTAGGCCGACCCCTACCCCGCCTTCCTTCCACTACAGACTGATACACTCTTGAAGTCATTCTGTTTCGCTCCATTCTCTCTACATGTCCGAACCACCTCAACAACCCTTCCTCAGCCCTCTGGACAACAGTTTTGGTAATCCCGGAGGTAGTAGGTTGGTAGACAGCAACCACCCAGGGAAGTACTACCGTCCTGCCAGATGACTGTGAAACAAAAACCTGTAACTGTTTTGCATGATGGTAGGATTGCTGGTTTCTTTTTCTGTCTCATAAACACGCTAAGATAACAGGGATATCTTGCTACTCCTACTTACACTTTGGTCACACTTCACAGACACGCACATGCATATATATATATACATACATCTAGGTTTTTCTCCTTTTTCTAAATAGCTCTTGCTCTTTTTTATTTCTTCTATTGTCCATGGGGAAGTGGAAAAGAATCTTTCCTCCGTAAGCCATGCGTGTCGTATGAGGCGACTAAAATGCCGGGAGCAATGGGCTAGTAACCCCTTCTCCTGTATACAATTACTAAAAAAGAGAAGAAGAAAAACGTATTTCTACTAGTATATATTTCGAGCTTTTGGGTATATTTGGTACCTCCAATTTACTCCTATACATTTTTGGGGGATGAAATAACTTGGATTAGTGCTTGAGATTCTCGGTTGGATTTTAGTCTACTTTGTGGAAGAGTAGAAAATAGCCCAGTTGAAAATTGTTTATCTAAATGGCTAACTATCGTGATGGAAATATAAACACATATGCAGTATAATGTGATCCTTTATTGACTACGTTTCGCCCACACAGTGGGCTTTTTCAAGTCACAAACAGAACTACCTGGGGTGGAAAGAACGCGAGTATTTATAGTCAGGATCAGAGTGCTGAGGTCAGGTGGAGAATGCTGCATCTGAGTCTACCTTTCCTTGATGTTCTGCTTTGCAAAGCTGACCACGAACTTCGTTTTAAAGTCTATCGAAAACCCACCAACCAAAACGATCTTCTCCACTTTTACTCTCACCACGACACCAAAACCAAACGTGGTGTAATTATAGGCTTCTTCCTGCGTGCACTCAGAATCTGCAGCAATGAGTTTCTTGAAGAAGAATGCACGATGATTGAACAAGTATTTTCTAAACTCCACTATCCTCGTCACTTCATCAGAGACTGCAGACGACGGGCATTAAACATCTTCAACACACCCAGAGAAGACACTGCCGAGAAGAGATACATAGTCCTCCCCACCAACTCCATTGCCAAACACGTTTCCAACATCTTTTCCAATACCTCATTTCAAGTATCTACCTCCACAACCACGACCATCAAGGACATTACCAGTGATAGACAGGACAAGCTTCCACCCTCTGCAGGGGTATACATAATCCCTTGTAATGACTGCAACAAGTTATACGTTGGCGAAACATCAAGGAACCTCCAAACACGTATTTCAGAACACCAATACGCAAGCAGGTCTGACGACACAAGGAATGCCTGCGTACAACACCGTAATTCACACAACCACTTGATAAACTACAGAAACTCAAGACTTATCGCCACAGAAGACAACACTCAATACCGAAGAATCCTGGAATCATCACTTATTTCTATATCCGACAACTTCAACCAGAATAGTGGCTTCTATAACATAGCTGAGCCACTTGCCAAGAAGCTTCTTCATCGCTATCCCACATAAGAACACTGTAGAAGGTCTGCTCACAAACTTGTCCAATCTCCTTTCCAAGCTACCCAAGATTTTAGACTCAGATGCAGCATTCTCCACCTGACCTCAGCACTCTGATCCTGACTATAAATACTCGCGTTCCTTCCACCCCAGGTAGTTCTGTTTGTGACTTGAAAAAGCCCACTGTGTGGGCGAAACGTAGTCAATAAAGGATCACATTATACTGCATATGTGTTTATATTTCCATTGTGTCGGTATTATATACCATTTATTTCTAACTATCGTGATGCTGCTACTTATTAGCTACTATGCCCATTCCCTTCCTCTCTTCCTCTTGATGTGACGAGTAGCTAACTGGGGAGACTTCTAATCACAGGTTAGCAGTCCCGTGTTCATTTCCTGACCATCGACGGATGGGCAAGTTTTCTTAAATCTTTAAAAATCCCTTCAAACCTAGCAGTATCTGTTTTTACTTCTGTCTTAGCTGAATGTTGTAGGCTATATTCTTAAAAACAAATTATATGCAAAAATAAAAACTTTCCTGTCCTAACGAAAATATTCTTGTGTCTTAATTACGGTATCATAAGTGTGGTATAGCGAATGACGTTAATGAATACAATTTCTCTTTCCCTATACTGTTATTGCAGTAATTTAGATCCTGGTTACTCTCATAGATTCTTTAATTCCCTGTTGTTACATTTTCTATCAAGAAATCACTGTAATATTCTCTAAAAATTGTAACGACAGCAGTAAAACCTAAGCTAATGGTGTGTAGCAGGTGAGATCGGGGACCGGCACCCACATCGACCACTGCCTCGGCTTCACTACACCTGTGGACTTTACACTGCCCAGTATAAATTAGTCAGCGGTTAATTGTACTGATACTCGGGTAATGAGAGCCAGCTTTCAGGTATAATGAGCTCGTTTTCCCTGCATTTAGACATTGCTGAGTATCTGAGCAGGTGATTAACACCCTTTCTGTAGTCAGCGATGCCGTGCTGCCGGTTCGGCAACGGCTCGTTACATGCTGGAAAAGGATTCGCTTGCGAGGAGAAGAATGATGTAAAGAGACGAGGAACGTCAGTGTTGATTGTTGCACTTGTGAGAGTTCTCTCTCTCTCTCTCTCTCTCTCTCTCTCTCTCTCTCTCTCTCTCTCTCTCTCTCTCTCTCTCTCTCTCCTCCTCCTCCTCCTCCTCCTCAAGAAAGGTTCCTTGACGCTGGTGAGGGGCTCTTGACATAGGGAATTGGATCTGTGCTCCGGTTCCATAAACTGAGCCTGAATACCTTCCGTCCCCCCCGCCCCACAGGCGCTGTATAACCCTACGGGTTTAGCGCTTCTCCCTTAATTATAAAAATAATATCTCTCACACACACAAGCACACACACTATTACACAGCAGGGAGTAGTAGTAAATATTTCATGCGAGTCATGGGAACATAAACCAGGAGAATATTATTGCTCGACACTTACTCAGCTTGTAAACAGATCCAAAACAAAAACAGTATATTATGTTTTGCCAGATTTTGTTGTGCATATTGATAAAAAATGCGTCCCCTAAGCACATTTTTTCTCACCTCAGATTTGTCTGCATATTTTAGGCTTTATTTGCAATATAAATATTATTTTTTTTATATATTTATTCACACTTCCTGAATTAAAACTCAGTCTCCTCGCAGTGGGTGCTTTTTTTTTTTTTATTTCTAAGTTGCTTACGTTAGTTTTATTTATGAAAAATTTTTGTCTTTAAACCCAAACAGCCGTTAATACATAGCATTCACACACACGTATATGCAAATAATGTAAACATAACAACGAAATAATTAAACTGATGCAGTATACAACAGACAAACGAGACGCAAACTGTCAAAATAAAAAAAAATGTCATACTTCTAATTGTGATAAAAAGAGGCAGTTCCCTAGACAGGAACCAATATATACATGTTGCTCTATTTTAGGACCCTAGAGGCAAAACTCAACAGTTAGAGTAAGTTATTTGAGTACTGGTTACTGCAGTTCTCAAGGAAACCCCGAGGATCATGTCACCAGAAGCATGTAGTAGGACACGTAGCGCGTCTTACAGAGAAAAGATGAGTTCAGAGTGATGCTTAAATGAATACTACATAGAGATTCTTGTTATACTCGCCGGAATATGGAAGATGATGCGAGGTAATCGTATACAACTCGCATACTACTCCCTTTTCTATGTAATTTGTTTTGTTGGTTATCCTTCATTGTATTGCAAGTAAACATATTGTGCGGGTACTTACTGCTATTATAAATGGTCGTTCCCTCTTACAATAAACTTTGCTAAACTCACATATTTCAGTTTGAATTAGAGTATACAACCATTAGCATGTATCCGCACATAGTTTTGGTTAAATTAATACTGGATTTGCATAATTCTGCACAATTTGGAGGGTATAGCCTGAGCGACCCCACCTGATCCGCCTGCTGCTGAGGTGTAGCCAGTGTGTTTTCTGGCTTAGCTGAACATACATATCCTCGTACATCTGAACAAGTGACACTGTTTTCGTTGCTTTATAATTTTTTCCTTGTGCTACTTAAGTTCCATGACTAGAACAAGTAAATTATATTATATTGATAATAGTGTAAAATGTTCATAAATAATATCCGTGGCAATATATAAAGTGTTATTTAATATTTTAGTAAATATTAATTAAAACTATTTGAAATGGTGATTATCTATTATATACCATTAAATAATGTAATTAACAGGCATTAAGCAGTAAGCTGCCGAACTGTAAACCCAACTGGTTCTTTATTGATTGTGCTAGTAGCATGACTCTACTCTCAGCAATGTAACAACATGATTTAAAGAGTTGCTATTAACAAAATATTCTCATCATGCAACTGGTATTAGTTACCAAGAGCTACCTGATGGAGCTCCGTCATTATGGTGGTGGTAGCAGTCTGGTGCTATTAGTCTTCACGGTGGTGGTAGTTGTCTTCACAGTGGTGGTAGTGGTCTTCGCGGTGGTGGTAGTAGTCTTCACAGTGGTGGTAGTAGTCTTCACAGTGGTAGTAGCAGTCCTCACGGTGGTGGTAGTAGTCTTCACAGTGGTGGTAGTAGTCTTCACAGTGGTAGTAGCAGTCCTCACGGTGGTGGTAGTAGTCTTCACAGTGGTGGTAGTAGTCTTCACAGTGGTCGTAGTAATGTTCACAGTGGTGGTAGTAGTCTTCACAGTGGTGGTAGTAGTCTTCACGGTGGTGGCAGTAGTCTCCACAGTAGTGGTAGTAGTCGTCACAGTGTGGTAGTAGTCTTCACAGTAGTAGTAAGAGTTTTCACGGTGGTGGTAGTAGTCTTCACAATGGTGGTAGTCTTCACAGTGGTAGTAGTAGTCTTCAAAGTGGCAGTAGTCTTCACAGTGGTGGTAGTAGTCTTCACAGTGGTGGTAGTAGTCTTCACTTCACAGTGGTAGCAGTAGTCTTCACAGTGGTGGTAGTCTTCACAGTGGTGGTAGTAGTCTTCACAGTGGTAGCAGTAATCTTCACATTGGTGGTAGTAGTCTTCACAGTGGTGGTAGTCTTCACAGTGGCCGTAGCAGTCTTCACAGTGGTGGTAGTAGTCTTCACAGTGGTACAAGTAGTTTTCACAGTGGTAGCAGTAGTCTTCACAGTTGTGGTAGTAGTCTTCACAGTGGTAGTAGTATTCACAATGGTGGTAGTAGTCTTCACAGTGGTGGTAGTAGTCTAAACAGTGGTGGTAGCAATAGTCTTCACAGTGGTGGTAGTAGTCTTCACAGTGGTAGCAGTAGTCTTCACAGTGGTAGCAGTAACATTCACAGTGGTGGTAGCAGTCTTCACAGTGGTAGCAGTAGTCTTCACAGTGGTGTTACTAGTCATCGCAGTGGTAGCAGTTGTCTTCTCAGTTGTGGTAGCAGTCTTCACAGTGGTAGCAGTCTTCACAGTGGTAGCAGTAGTCTTCACAGTGGTAGTCTTCACAGTGGTGGTAATATTACTCACAGGGAAAGAAACAAGCACGCTAACTACCATTTTCACCAAAAAATATCACCGAAATTTTCTCTACAGTAACTCGTTCACTCTCGCAATTAAACTTAATTACAATCCTGGTGTTATGATAATTCGGCAATAACCTCATTTCTATACATGCGATTACAATGGCTGTGTAATCAGCGAATATGTGAAGCTTACTCGTTATCCGTTTTCCTAAATGCACAAGCAAATAGAATCTTCCCCGAAAATCATTATTTTTTTCACGTAACTGGCATGATTTTGCAAAAATACATAATTATATTTAGATATAAAGATACCTGCTGCACAGTGTCTTTTATTTTTGGAAAACATTTTTTTTTTAATTTAATTAGGGCACAATAATCCCTCTACTGGTACCCCGGCTAACCATCATGTCAGCGGGAGTGCACATCCGCCCCCTTCTCGGGTGATCTCTAGTTCTTGTGCCGGCTTTACCCATATTCATTGGGTGTGGGTGAACCATATTCCGATGGCGCAATGCTTGCTCATACAGATGAAGGGAATGTTGGTAAGCTCTAGCTGGAGTAGGAAGAAGAAAGAGAGATAGAACTTGGATAAAAATGGAGAGAAAATTAAGAAAGGAATAGGAGTAAGAGATTAAAGATAGGAATACGAGAACGAGGAGGAGTAAGGAGGACGGCAAACATTATTAGCCTTCCTGTCGTACCCAAATACTAGCTTCTGTATTTCTGTCTACTACAACTTGTCGGTTACAACCACCGTTCCGTCACTTCACTATGTTCCAGAGGATGGCTTCGTGATCACTATATAACCTATGGATCAGTTTCCTGGGCTTGATAGAAAAATCAATATTATTATCATAATTGAAATCTCCACTCTTAGCTCGTCGTATTTCGAGTCATGTAATTGCGTGCAGTACCCTAGGTGCTTATCTGATGATTATGCTACTCAGTGCCACTCCCCTTTCCCTCAAAATAATGGACTGCTTAATTAAGTTTTAAGAGAATATCAAATTTGCCTTAGCAAAGTACTGTACCTTCTACATATGCAGTAACTGAGTTGATAATTTCTAAATCTTTATACTTTTTCACCATCTTATCTACAATAAATGATGTTAACAATTGTACAAGATTAATTATTGTACCTTGTTAAAAACTTGTTATTAGTAACTCTGCATGAAAAATATATGTATGACGTATTGTTACTTTATTTTGCTAATTTTACACCAGTTAATGAGTCGATGGATGAGAGGACAATTTATACATTTATCAATTACTATACGTTAAGTAAGATTTCTAGAAATATTATTCAGAGAATAATTGCCAAAGATAACATTACCTCGGGTGGTGGTCTTAATATAGAGATTGAAATTAGAACTTACCCAGAGCGTTAATTGACCAGCTCATGATAGTCAACGAGAGTACTACTTCGGGGGCTGATCGGAGTATGTGGCTCAATACTGTATCAAGATTTGAGATATTCGCTACGTAGAAAATAATCCTAGATAAACTATGAACAGACAGCAGTTTCTCGGAAGCGCGAATGCAGTTTTTTTCTGTAAATGTATAATAATATTTAAACTTTCATACATTTTATGGTATGGTTTTATTTATTTATATCAGTCTCCGTCAATTCGTAAACAACTTAGGTATAAAAATATATCAAAATGACAAATCCAGAGGAAGACCCTGGATTCTGGTACATAATTTATGAACAATTTCCAAGTCTGTTTATCACTTTTCGGCATTTTTATCACCTCTTTATCATCCAAATAAATTCTTCTCAATTTACTTTATTTTCGTCATTTCTTGCTAAGATATCCCTGCCTAAAACTGCCATTTAGCTTCTTTATGCCGCCTGTCTGTTATTATATTGTATTACTTGTAGTATTCTATGTTACACTCTTCATTTGGCGCCATAACCTAGTGGATTAACTGATGCCTTGGTGGTATAGTGTAGTTTCAGCTAGTTAGGAGTGTGTTTATGGCACCGTTATGCTGGGTGAGAGAATATACCTCTACACTGGCGAGGGTGCCAAGAAGAGAGTGCCTTTGTGCAACAAGCTTCGCCTCGGTGTAATTCCATATTGTATACATTGCAACATCCTTAATTATTTACAGGTTCATATTTTACTTATATTTTATATTTGACTTATTTTCATTTCCGTTACTATTTACATACTTTGTAAATGTGTGATTACCTGTTAATTATTATTTCTGATTACCCGTTTGCAAATTCGTCTTTGTGATTTTATGTGATTATCTGCCTGAAGTTTCAGCAACAGAATTATGTACGTGGTTTCCTGTTTCCAGTGTTCAACCTGCCATAACTTGCCATAAATTCCAGCTTTAGTTTAACTCCTCTTGTATAAACACGGTATTGTTTAGTCATAAAACTACTAGTAACCAATCTTTTTATTCGACATTCAAACCACCTCACCAAGGTGTCACATCGCAATCAACCCAGCCAAGGTGTAGCCTCTCAAGCAACTCAAGCATAGTTTTTTCTTCTGCTGGCTGTA
The DNA here is from genome assembly GCF_038502225.1 of Cherax quadricarinatus. Classification (NCBI taxonomy): domain Eukaryota; kingdom Metazoa; phylum Arthropoda; class Malacostraca; order Decapoda; family Parastacidae; genus Cherax; species Cherax quadricarinatus. The sequence goes on from NC_091297.1 coordinate 25,791,820, forward strand.
TAATTTATTCAGTTGCATACATATCTTCCACTTCGGTTGAGTGTTGTTCTGTTGGGTGCATAATTTGTTCTGCTGGCTGTATAATTTATTCTGTTGCATACATATCTTCCTCTTCTGCTGAGTGTTGTTCTGATGGGTACATAATTTGTTGTTCTGTAGGTGCATAACTTCATATATTGTATGTATAAATACAGTAACTTTAAAAGTCACACCAAATTTCGGTAAAAGGACACAAGTGCAACTAATGCGACATTTTTATTGTGGCAAAGTTTCGCTCTTCATTAGTTGCCCTTGTGTCCTTTTACGTAACATATTGTCGGTAATACTACCAACATTATTACACGCTAAATTTCCCCGTCCGCACTTGCTTATAAAGTAGACTACATTGTAAACTAATTCGGCAACACTAGGGTGCCGGTAACCTGTTCACCACCGATCGAAAATACTGTAATCCCAAATATCAACATACTGGAATTAAAGTAAAATAAGAGAATATAAACTGATATTTATTTTCATATCAGAAAATATGGAAATTAATGACTATTATTTTCAATGAAACATATATTAAAATATTATTTATTAGCAACACAGAGTTTTCACATGCTAAATATTTTACAATCACTATCTTTTTCTAAGTAATAAAATGTATATATATATTTACTTTGATTTCAGGCACTGAAAAAAATTAAATAAAAATATCAAAAATAATTACTGCACAGTTTCAGTTGTTTAAATGATTTCGGAGAAATGAAATTAGATGTTCTTTTATGAGTATAAAAGTGATGTCTGGTGTAGGTGGCTACGATCATCTTCCGAATATATTGTAGTTAATTAACATAACTAAATGAAGGAAGAAAATAGAAGACACAAAAATGTCTCTAATGTTTATTAAACAATATTTTAAGAATACAATTTATTCGTTTATCGCTGTAACAGACAAACAATTTCATCATCAAACTGAGCTTTCAGGATTCTTTCTGTATCTGTTCACTTTATTCTCCTTCCTTCACTTTCTCTTATTTTCCTCCTCTGTTTAATATTCTTTTCCTCTCCTTAATCTTCTGCTCCTCGTCTTCTTTTTTTTTTGACTACCGGATATTACATACTAAAGTGTGTGTGTGTTGCTGGAGAATATGATGTATGTGGATGAAGGTGTGTGGGTGTTGCTGGAGAACATGATGTATGTGGATGAAGGTGTGTGGGTGTTGCTGGAGAACATGATGTATGTGGATGAAGGTGTGTGGGTGTTGCTGGAGAATATGATGTATGTGGATGAAGGTGTGTGGGTGTTGCTGGAGAATATGATGTATGTGGATGAAGGTGTGTGGGTGTTGCTGGAGAATATGATGTATGTGGATGAAGGTGTGTGTGTGTTGCTGGAGAACATGATGTATGTGGATGAAGGTGTGTGTGTGTGTTGCTGGAGAACATGATGTATGTGGATGAAGGTGTGTGGGTGTTTCTGGAGAATATGATGTATGTGGATGAAGGTGTGTGGGTGTTGCTGGAGAACATGATGTATGTGGATGAAGGTGTGTGGGTGTTGCTGGAGAACATGATATATGTGGATGAAGGTGTGTGGGTGTTGCTGGAGAATATGATGTATGTGGATGAAGGTGTGTGGGTGTTTCTGGAGAATATGATGTATGTGGATGAAGGTGTGTGGGTGTTGCTGGAGAACATGATGTATGTGGATGAAGGTGTGGGGGTGTTGCTGGAGAACATGATGTATGTGGATGAAGGTGTGTGGGTGTTGCTGGAGAATATGATGTATGTGGATGAAGATGTGTGGGTGTTGCTGGAGAATATGATGTATGTGGATGAAGGTGTGTGGGTGTTGCTGGAGAATATGATGTATGTGGATGAAGGTGTCTGGGTGTTGCTGGAGAATATGATATATGTGGATGAAGGTGTGTGGGTGTTGCTGGAGTACATGATGTATGTGGATGAAGGTGTGTGGGTGTTGCTGGAGAATATGATGTATGTGGATGAAGGTGTGTGTGTGTTCCTGGAGAATATGATGTATGTGGATGAAGGTGTGTGGGTGTTGCTGGAGAATATGATATATGTGGATGAAGGTGTGTGGGTGTTGCTGGAGAACATGATGTATGTGGATGAAGGTGTGTGGGTGTTGCAGGAGAATATGATGTATGTGGATGAAGGTGTGTGGGTGTTGCTGGAGAATATGATGTATGTGGATGAAGGGGTGTGGGTGTTGCTGGAGAACATGATGTATGTGGATGAAGGTGTGTGGGTGTTCCTGGAGAATATGATGTATGTGGATGAAGGTGTGTGGGTGTTGCTGGAGAATATGATGTATGTGGATGAAGGTGTGTGGGTTTTGCTGGCGAACATGATGTATGTGGATGAAGGTGTGTGGGTGTTGCTGGAGAACATGATGTATGTGGATGAAGGTGTGTGGGTGTTGCTGGAGAACATGATGTATGTGGATGAAGGTGTGTGGGTGTTGCTGGAGAATATGATGTATGTGGATGAAGGTGTGTGGGTGTTGCTGGAGAATATGATGTATGTGGATGAAGGTGTGTGGGTGTTGCTGGAGAATATGATGTATGTGGATGAAGGTGTGTGGGTGTTGCTGGAGAATATGATGTATGTGGATGAAGGTGTGTGGGTGTTGCTGGAGAACATGATGTATGTGGATGAAGGTGTGTGGGTGTTGCTGGAGAATATGATGTATGTGGATGAAGGTGTGTGGGTGTTGCTGGAGAACATGATGTATGTGGATGAAGGTGTGTGGGTGTTGCTGGAGAACATGATGTATGTGGATGAAGGTGTGTGGGTGTTGCTGGAGAATATGATGTATGTGGATGAAGGTGTGTGGGTGTTGCTGGAGAATATGATGTATGTGGATGAAGGTGTGTGGGTGTTGCTGGAGAACATGATGTATGTGGATGAAGGTGTGTGGGTGTTGCTGGAGAATATGATGTATGTGGATGAAGGTGTGTGGGTGTTGCTGGAGAATATGATGTATGTGGATGAAGGTGTGTGGGTGTTGCTGGAGAACATGATGTATGTGGATGAAGGTGTGTGGGTGTTGCTGGAGAACATGATGTATGTGGATGAAGGTGGTGGGTGTTGCTGGAGAATATGATGTATGTGTGAAGGTGTGTGGGTGTTGCTGGAGAATATGATGTATGTGGATGAAGGTGTGTGGGTGTTGCTGGAGAATATGATGTATGTGGATGAAGGTGTGTGGGTGTTGCTGGAGAATATGATGTATGTGGATGAAGGTGTGTGGGTGTTGCTGGAGAACATGATGTATGTGGATGAAGGTGTGTGGGTGTTGCTGGAGAATATGATGTATGTGGATGAAGGTGTGTGGGTGTTGCTGGAGAATATGATGTATGTGGATGAAGGTGTGTGGGTGTTGCTGGAGAATATGATGTATGTGGATGAAGGTGTGTGGGTGTTGCTGGAGAATATGATGTATGTGGATGAAGGTGTGTGGGTGTTGCTGGAGAATATGATGTATGTGGATGAAGGTGTGTGGGTGTTGCTGGAGAATATGATGTATGTGGATGAAGGTGTGTGGGTGTTGCTGGAGAATATGATGTATGTGGATGAAGGTGTGTGGGTGTTGCTGGAGAATATGATGTATGTGGATGAAGGTGTGTGGGTGTTGCTGGAGAATATGATGTATGTGGATGAAGGTGTGTGGGTGTTGCTGGAGAATATGATGTATGTGGATGAAGGTGTGTGGGTGTTGCTGGAGAATATGATGTATGTGGATGAAGGTGTGTGGGTGTTGCTGGAGAACATGATGTATGTGGATGAAGGTGTGTGGGTGTTGCTGGAGAATATGATGTATGTGGTTGAAGGTGTGTGGGTGTTGCTGGAGAATATGATGTATGTGGATGAATGTGTGTGGGTGTTGCTGGAGAATATGATGTATGTGGATGAAGGTGTATGGGTGTTGCTGGAGAATATGATGTATGTGTATGAAGGTGTGTGGGTGTTGCTGGAGAATATGATGTACGTGGATGAAGGTGTGTGGGTGTTGCTGGAGAACATGATGTATGTGGATGAAGGTGTGTGGGTGTTGCTGGAGAACATGATGTATGTGGATGAAGGTGTGTGGGTGTTGCTGGAGAATATGATGTATGTGGATGAAGGTGTGTGGGTGTTGCTGGAGAATATGATGTATGTGGATGAAGGTGTGTGGGTGTTGCTAGAGAATATGATGTATGTGGATGTGTGGGTGTTGCTGGAAGGTGTGGATGGGTGTGTGGGTGTTGCTGGAGAACAGAATATGATATGATGTATGTGGATGAAGGTGTGTGGGTGTTGCTGGAGAACATGATGTATGTGGATGAAGGTGTGTGGGTGTTGCTGGAGAATATGATGTATGTGGATGAAGGTGTGTGGGTGATGCTGGAGAATATGATGTATGTGGATGAAGGTGTGTGGGTATTGCTGGAGAACATGATGTATGTGGATGAAGGTGTGTGGGTGTTGCTAGAGAATATGATGTATGTGGATGAAGGTGTGTGGGTGTTGCTAGAGAATATGATGTATGTGGATGAAGGTGTGTGGGTGCTGATGCAGCATGTGATGTATGTGGATAAAGACGTGTTGTCAAGAAGATAATCCAGATTTTGCTGAAAGTTTATTTTCTGGTAATCCTTCGAAGCTGTCTTGATGTACGTTATCGGCTCTTCATCCAAGGAACTAAAGCTGCCTCCACAGGTACCAATTCCGATTGCTTCCAAGCGTTGTGGCCCCTCAAGGGAAGTTCCTCGACTGTTTGCTGAAGCGGGTATTCAAACAGGAGAAGGCTGAAATTAATCCTTGAGAATCCACTGCCATGAGTGTCCTCGCAACATGAAACAAGCCTAGTTTGCTAGGCTCATGTTGTTTGTAGGATCGATGGCGGAGTGGATAAGGTGACACGTACGTTGTGTTATCTCTTGAGGCGGGACAATGTGTCGTGGGGCCAAACCCTGACCTGCTGCAGTTTGGTAAATGATATATATATATATATATATATATATATATATATATATATATATATATATATATATACATATATATATCTAATATCTATATAGATATATATATATATATATATATATATATATATATATATATATATATATATATATATATATTATATTTATATATATATTATATAATATAATATATATATATATATTATATATATATATATATTATGTACATATATATATATGTACATATATAATAAAAATGTCGTGCCGAATAGGCAGAGCTTGCGATCTTGGCTTAAATAGCAACGCTCATCTTGCCATATAGGACAAGTGAAAATTTGTGTATGCAATAATTTCGCCAAAATCATTCTGAACCTTACGAAAAAAATATATTTCACTGTGTTTGTTTTGTATTAAATTATTGTAAACAAATCTAAAATATATTTAGTTGGGTTAAGCTAAAATAAATTGTTCTTGTTATAATAAGGTTGGGTAAGTTTTCTAAGTTCCTTTTGGTGCAAAATTATAAATTTTTACATCAACATTAATGAAAAAAAGTATATCTTTAAACGTATAAGAGAAAATTTTAGAAAGGACTTATTTTTAAATGAGTTCTTGCTAATTGACCAGTTTTACATATTCGGCACGACATATATATATATATATATATATATATATATATATATAAATGGGGTCCACCTCTGGTGTAAATTGTGTGGGACTCATAGCCTCGGAGAAATGGATAAAAAGGCTTCAAGAAAGAATATTTGGATTTCTTGAAGGAAGAATATTTGGATTTCTTGAAGGAAGAATATTTGGATTCCTGAAGCCATTTGAATATTCCACTTCCCATACCACCCCATCTTTTCATTATTTTTTACCAATAGTTTAATTTTATTACATAATATGGTACAAAAGGTTTAAGAGATACGTTGTTGATATAAAGATGGCATATACAGTACATGAGATGTGAGAGATACATGTCTAGTACATATTGTTAGTTGTTTGTCACTGATTATAATGTGAAAATCTCATCCAGCCCTTCAGAACTGAGGCGCGTGCCCAAAATAGAGCAGGTATTACACCTCTGAACAGCAGTGGTCGGTGCCAACCCCACCCTACTGCCATCCCATACTCACCCATATGGGGTTGGAGGGCTTCTGAGATGTCAGGTATGAAATTATAAGATATAATAGCCACCCCTAGCTTTTCCTAGTTATTTCTAACAGGTCATGTGGTTTGAGAAAATGCGTTTCTCGTTGAATACTATACACGTGGATTGCTATATTCTGTGTAACCTTTTAAATAATAAAAGAAAGGAATGGAATGTGCTCTTTGTCGTTTTAAATGTCTTCTGGGGTACTCGAATGTTCTACTGAGGTACTCGGAAGTATCTGTTCCTATATATTGTCTTCTTTTCTGAGTGTCGGTTAATATTCCTTACTTTTGAATCTTCTATGCTTTTCCGATAATATTTCTATGATCTAAATTTCTAAATTTCAACTAATACCCTTTAACTCTCCCCTTATTTTATCTCGTAATCTTGTGTGCCCGTCACTGTATGGTACTCTGAAAGCTAAATGCGTTATATAACCATCACAAATGACGTAGTATGAAGTTTTGGTGTGTAAACACTGGTCGGGCGTCACCAGTCCATCAACCCACCTGGCATAATGAACAATCCTGTGATTTTGTATAGCATTGTTGTTTAAGATTGTGTACAATGGACTCTTCTAAATAGCTATCGAGCTTGTATAACCCACAGTTTGCGTTATATACTGCATTCCTTTCACGTTACAAGAAGGAAGATTCAATTATATTTCTTTCCATGACAAAACTGTTTGATACTATGATGTGGGCAGCATCCCATTCCGGTGGGTGATTACAGGAATTAACGTGGTTAAAGATTGCATTCGTCTCCTTCCATGCCCTGACTGAGTATTTATGTTGGCCTATTCTGGTTTCCAGAAATTTACCTGTTTGACCTGTATATGAGAGAGGACACTGAGTACATGGGACCTTGTAAACCCCACCAACTTTGTTGGAGGGTGTTTTTTAATCAGTCTTTGTTTCACAGTCCCTGTTTTCTTGAAAGTAAGGTTTATATTGATCTTTTTTAATGCCTCACATAGGCAAACCAGATTCTCATTGTATGGTAAAACTAGTACATTTTTCCTGGCAATCACTTCTTTAGGTTCAGTCCTGTAGAAAGTCTTTCTTGCTGACATTAGTGACTTCTCGACAAAATCCCTGGGATATCTCAGTTTTGTGGTTATGTTGAATGTCTTGCTGATTTCGTCCTCTAGGTACTCCGGACTGCAGATGCGCAATGCTCTCAACAACATTGCGAGGAACACACTCCTCTTTTACCCTGGTTTCATGGTTGGAATAGCAGTGGATGTATGACGACACATTGGTGGACTTCCTATAAACTGTGAATTTGAATTTCCTATAGACACGATGGATTAAAACATCTAGGAACGGCAAAGTGTTATTCATTTCATGTTCTGTAGTGAATTTAACGGAAGGTACTAAGCCACTGAGTCTGGGTAGGAACTCATCAATATTGTGATCATGAGGCCACAGGCAAAGAACATCTACGTATCTGAACCAACTAGCTTTATCTGGGAGAATGTTTTTAAGAAGTTTGGTCTCATAGAATTCCATGTACAGGTTGCTGAGTAAGGGGCTCAGGGGATTTCCCATTGCCATGCCTTGTTTTTGAGCATAGTATTTTCCTTTAAACACGAATTTGCAATCAGTAACACAAAGTTTTATCAATTCAATTATTGTTGTCGTGGAGAAGGGCATGGGGAAGTTTTCTAGTTCCTCTTCGAGGTACGAAGGCAAGTCAGGGACAGGGACTTTGGTGAACAGAGCTGTGACATCAAAGTTCACTAGGGTAAAGCCATGAGGGACATTTATTTTCTGGAGGATTTCAATAAGGTCAATATGTGTGTCTGAGATCTTACCAACCATGGAAGTTAGAAGTTTAACCAACCATTTAGATGGGTTATATGCTGCTGAACCTACTGAACTAATAATGGGACTGGTTGGGTATCCTGGCTTATGGGTCTTGATTACCTCATATTGATATGGTAGAGTTGCTGACCTAGCAGACAGATATTTAATTATTCATCATTCCCCTTCAATAACGTTTAAAGATGTTTATTGAAATGGCTGTTGACTTGGTCAGTGGGGTTTTTAGTGAGCGGTTCATGCGTTTCATTATCACTCAATAAATTGTTCATTTTCTCTAAAATAACAGCTACCTTCGGATTATCACCTCTTGTGAGGTGCAAAGTCTGATCATTATTGGGCTCTTTGTAATCTTTTGTGAATCTTAATGGGCAATTGGGTAGCACCGGTTGGAGTAATGTTCCATATACCATACCTCTGCATATATTAAATGTATCAGGGGTCAAGTCACCGTGTTTTTCCAACATGCAAAACGATTTTGCTAAGTCTGCGTAATTAACGTCATTAGTTGAGGTCGCAAAGCTTAATCCAAACCCTAGTGCTGCCTGTTGATTACTTGTAATTCCTGGCTAGACAGGTTCATAACAAACTCCGGATTCGCATGTGTAGTCCAACCACTCTGTGCTATGAGATTATTTAACTTCCTAGTAAGAGTGCATACGGTGTTTTGCCTAACTCTTCTAAGCTCCCGATAAATGTAATCAAGCAAGTAGTCATGCCAACCTGGGAGAAATTCCCTACCGAAATTCCTACTGCAGAACATGTTCGTCGGACTAGCTACTACACCGTTCGATCAACTACATAGGTTAGTGCTCATTAAAAATATTGAACTAGTACAACATGATGCTTTTGATTGAAATAAGAAAAAACAAGAGGGGATTCTTTAATAAGATTTTTACAGTGAGCAGTATTTACATTATTGTTCCCACGAACAAGTGGTATTGATCAATAACAACACTGCGACTAGCCAAGGACTCGAACCCATGCTGCTTTGGCCTGCCTCATGGTGCACGAAAACTCATGACGCCTTAATCCACGGGACCACACAATCCCTAAGAGTAGAGCATCCAGGAACAGTAATATAAATACTGCTCCTTTTACTAGTACACCAAACAAGGGGTAGAATGAAATTAGCCTAGAGTCATCCACACCAACGTATGTCCTTGGGTAGCGGGTATAACATCCAGTTCTGCTGGATGCGTTACTCTTAAGGGTTGTGTGGTCCCGTGGATTAAGGCGTCATGAGTTTTCGCCCACCATGAGACAGGCCAAAGCAGCATGGGTTCGAGTCCTTGGCTAGTCAGTGTTGTTATTGATCAATACCACTTGTTCGTGGGAACAATATATATATATATATATATATATATATATATATATATATATATATATATATATATATATATATATATATATATATAAATATATATATATATATATATATATTATATATATATATATATATATATATATATATATATATATATATATATATATATATATATATATATCACCTATTACAAGCAATCAACGTGCAGAAATTGAAACGTTTATTATACAATAAGTGAAAGTAAAATTAATTTTGTAATAGAAGGTAAGAACCTTCGCACTATGCCAAAGGACTCGACAAAACTACCAACAATTTCGTGATTAAAACCCACTTCTAATACTTTTTGGTGCGACCACTAAAGCATTCTGCAATTTTGCAAATGGAGGTATCCCTTCGCTTGATATGTAAAACGTCACCAAACTCAATTAACTCCCTATGTTTCGTGTTATTATACAAGCAACTGATAGATACTGGCTGTAAATGGAGGAAGAATGAGAGTGAGAAAAAGTGCATATGAGAGAGAGAGAGAGAGAGAGAGAGAGAGAGAGAGAGAGAGAGGGAGTGTGTGTGTGTGTGTGTGCGTGCGTGTGTGTGTGTGTGTGTGTGTGTGTGTGTGTGTGTGTGTGTGTGTGTGTGTGTGTGTGTGTACTCACCTTACTGTAGTTGCAGGAGTCAAGTCACAGCTCCTGGCCCCTCCTCTTCACTGGTTGCCACTAGGTCCACTCTCTCCCTGCTCCATGAGCGTTATCATACCTTTTCTTAAAGCTGTATATGGTACCTGCCTCCACTACCTCATTTTCCAGACTATTTCACTTCCTGACATCTCTATGGCTGAAGAAATACTTTCTAACATCCCTTTGACTCATCTGAGTCTTCAACTGTGACCCCTTGCTGTTGTCTACTATCTCTTTAACATCCTGTCTCTGTCCACCTTGTCGATTCATCAGTTATCATGTCCCAACCCTGTCCCTCCTGTTCTCTAGTGTCGTCAGGTCGAGTTCTCTTAACCTCTTGTCGTAGGACATGCTCCTTAGCTCCGGTACTAGTCTCATTGCCAACCTTTGCACTTTCTCTAGTTTCCTGACGTGCTTCGCCAGGCGAGGGTTCCAAACTGAAGCTGCATCATACTCCAGTATGGGTCTGACGTACACGGTGTACCAGGTCCGGAACGACTCCTTACTGAGATGTCGGAATGCTATTCATAGGTTCGCAAGTCACCCATATGCTGCGCCTCGGGATGTTCTCGTTATTATACACACTCCAAGATCCTTTTCCTTGAGTAAAGTTTGTAGTCTTTGGCCCCATAGACTGTACTCTGTCTGCGGTCTTCTTTGCACATTCCCGATCTTCATGACTTTGCACTTGGTGGGGTTTACCTCCTGGAGCCATTTGCTGGACTAGGCCTGCAGCCTGTCCAGATTCCTCTGTAATCCTGCCTTGTCCTCCTCCGACTGAATTCTCCTCATTAACTTCACATCGTCTGCAAACAGGGACACTTCTGAGTCTATTCTTTCCGTCATGTCATTTACCTATACGTGGAACAGAATCAGTCCCAGGAATGACCCCTGTGGAGCCCCACTCGTCACAGGCGCCCAATCTGACACCTCATCACGCACCTTGACTCGGTGCTATCTTCCCGTCAGGTATTCTCTGATCTACTGAATTGCCTTCCCTGTTATACTTGTCTGGTCCTCCAGCTTTTTCACTAGTCACTTGTGTGGAATTGTGTCCAAAGCCTTCTTAAATCCGAAAAAAATGCAGTCTACCCACCCTTCTCTCTCTCTCTCTTGTCTTACTGCTGTCACCTTTTCATAGAACTCTAGGTTTGTGACACAGGATTTCCTGTCTCTGAAGCCGTGCTGGTTGTCGTTTATAAGCTCATTCCTTTCTAGGTGATCCACCACTCTTCTCCTGATAATCTTCTCCATGACTTTGCATACAGTACATGTCAGTGACACTGGCCTGTAGTTGAATGCTGCGTGTCTGTCCCCTTTTTTAAAGATTGGGACTACATTTGCAGTCTTTCATACTTCAGGCAGTCGCCATGTTTCGATATATGTGTTGAAGATTGTTGTTTGTGGTACACATAGCGCATCCGCTCCCTCTCTCAAGACCCATGGAGAGATGTTTTCCGGCCCCATTGCCTTTGAGATATCTAGTTGGCTTATTAGACTTTTCACCTCTTCCTCGGATGTATGTATCGTGTCCAGCACTTGCTGGTGTATCCCACCTTTCTGTCTCCACTGTGAATACTTCTTTGAATCTCATGTAGAGGTCCTCACATACTTCGAGGTCGTTTATTGTGAACTACGCTCCTTCCTTCTTCAGCCTGATTACCTGGTCTTTAACTGTTGTTTACTTCTTGATTTGACTGAACTACAGCTTTGGGCCAGACTTGGCTTTCGCTGCTATGTTATTTTCATATTGTCGTTGGGCCTCTCTCCTTACCTGTGCATATTCGTTTCTTGCTCTTCTACTACTCTCCTTATTCTCCTGGGTCCTTTGCTTTCAATGCTTCTTCTGTTCCCTAGCACACTTGGTTTTAGCCTCTCTGTACTTTTGGGTGAACCAAGAGCTCGTCCTGGCCTTATCATTATGTTTGTTGCCTTTGGAAATAAACCTCTCCTCTGCTTCCTTGCATATTGCTGTCACATATTCCATCATCTCATTAACTGATTTCCTTGACAGTTCTCTGTCCACTCTGAACCTCGTGCAGGAAGTTCCTCATGCCTGTGTAGTCCGCTCTCTTGCTGTTTGGCTTCATTCGTCCTACCCTTCCTGCCTTCCTCTCCACTTGTAACTCTATATATTCGAAGCTTAGAACCATATGATCACTAGCTCTGACGGGCCTTTTATATGTGATGTCCTCAGTATCTGCATTACTCAAGGTGAATATTAGGTCCAGTCTTGCTGATTCATCCTTCCTCCTCTCTCTGGTAGTGTCCCTAACATGTTTATGCATGAGGTTTTCCAGTACTATCTCCAACATCTTATCTCTCCATGTTTCTGGGCCCCCATGTGACTCGAGGTGTTCCCAATAGATTTCTTTGTGACTGAAGTTGCCCACAATCAGTAGCTTTGCCCTGCCCACATGGGCTCTTCTGGCCACTTCAGCCAGTGTCAACCATCTCTTTGTTACTCTCATCACATTCTTGTCTTGACCTCCTGCTGTTCTGTAGTGGGCTATACATCACTGCAATCACCACCTTGGGACCTCGGGTCTGCAGTGTTCCCATTATGTAGTCCTTGCTTCTCCTCTATCTCCTCTCTCTATCTTCTCAAAATCCCATTGGTTTTTGATGGGCAGCGCCATTCCTCCACCCCCCACCTGTTCCCTCTATCTTTCCTCAGGATTTGATATCCAGTTGGAAAGATGATTTTTATCATTCCTGAGAGCTTGGTTTCTATGAGGGCTATGTTGTCTGGTGATGCCTCTGTGATTCTTTCATGCCACTCCTCCCACTTATTCGTTATTCCATCAGTGCGGGTATACCATACCTCTCCAACACTGTATTCTGGGGGGTTGTGGGGGGTGTGGGCCTGGCAGGGTGCTATGGGACTCTACTGTGTATTGTGGGGTGGGGGCTGTGAGGATGGGGTGTGGGTTGTGTTAGGATAATGTGTTTGGCTGCAGAGTTCTGAGGGTGGTTCTGTGGGTGCTTGTGCACTCTGCTCCTCTTGATTCTGGTTGTTCTCTACTTACTCTAGCCTTGTCTCTTTTTCTTGCCCCTTTTCTCTCTGTGTCCTCTCTGCTGGTGTCATTCTGTCCTCGTTCTGTCTCGGTCTAGGAACTCCCTTCAGTATGTTGATGATTCCTTTAGCTGTGGTTTCTCCTGCAGGATCCTGTCCTGCACCATTTCTCTCTTGAAAATCAGTATGGCTAGCCGAGTACCCCCTCCCCCTATTCTCTGAAAATTCATTAGCTCAGACATGTCCTCCTTTCCTGTTTGTTTGATGATATTTTCAATCTCTTGTTTTTCTTCCTGCTGTCTTTCTTCATACTTTCTTCGCTCTTCTGAAGCCCGTGGATAAAGATTGACCTCTCCCTCTCCTCTTCCCATTGCTTTTCCCTCTGCATCTCTGGGTTCCATTTATACCTTACCTTTATTATTTCCTGCACCACCTGTGGCCTGGTCGTCCCTCTGCATGAGGCCTGTCTCCTCCGCCTGCACCCCCCTCATATACTGCTGTCCCTGTACCCAACAGCGCACGCACTTCATTCCTTGATCTTGCCTGGTGGCCTATTAGGGCCTCAGTGTAAGTTTTGTCTGCTTTCTTCCCTCTGGACCCTCGTTTAATATCGTTTATTATTAATATCGTTTAATATTGTGCGCGTGCTCTTGTGTGTGTGTGTGTGTGTGTGATAGGAACCTTAACCAAACCTTATAAAACCCTGTTGAGAGAAAGAGACAGACAGACAGACAGAGAGAGACAGAGAGACATACAGACAGAGAGAGACAAAGAGAGACAGAGAGACATACAGACAGAGACAGACAACCAGGATCGCAGACAAAAAAAATGAATAGACTGGGATAAAATGCCACCGAGGTGACGAAAAACAATAACCGATTTACTGGTGGTGGGTGGACATCAAGGCAAGTTGTGTGAGCTTTCATTGCAACTGATGATAATCCTTTTGACGAAAATGAATAAAAGATGGCGGTTGAGGAAAAGAGAAAAAGCACGAGGAGAAGGGAAAAGGAGAAACAGGGAGAAAAGGCAAAGGTTTAGTTGGAGGGGATTTCTCTGGAATAGGGAAGGAATGAGGTAGAGGGCTGGGGATATTGGAGATAGAAGGCAATGGTGGAGGGGGAATATTAGAGGTGAATGGGAAAAGGGACTTTGCCTGTGTTATCGGCTAAAAGGAATCACTGATCGACTGACAGGAAATTCCCCAGCTGGTTGCAGAGACCAGCCTCCGATCTTAAAGCTTCACTCATACTCGGAAGCCTCAGCAGGGACGGCCTCATTCTCAATGCAGTTGAAAGCGCAAAATATGAGCGAATTTGGCAAGGGACAGGCATGGCACAGAGAATGACGGTGGTTGGAGGCGGGGAAGAAGAGACACTCGGGTGCACTCAGTATGGTACTCACACTTATGGCCAGATATTTAATCTAGAAAATCTACTGTAATCTGTCTAGCTGCTTGAAATAAAAGTCTTCTATACACTTGCCAGCATTAAATGTTCAAAACACCATTTGCCAATGGTCCAGGACGAACCTGAACGTTATCCTAACTTTCTTCTGCTGAGGTTTTTCGCTGAATTATTACTACAGCCTTATTCTCTCAATGTCTAATACTGCGATCACCTAACCTGTATCTTTACAATAAACGTATAAAAGTAAGACACATGCATTTTATTTATTGGCGGTATAGTATGCCATTACCATTTTCACACAATGAAGGCAGTCAATACTAACAGGTATCATTAGTGTATACTTTTATTGGTTGGTATTGCAATCCTTTATGTATCTAATTCCCTATCAGTTAACCTCACTTACTCTGCTGCCATGGAACAGACGACGGCGTCCGCAGTAGTGCAATCGGAGTAGAGTGGGATCACCACCGGCTCCCAGGATGGGCCATGGCTGACGGTAACCAGTAAGAGAAATTGTCAGGCTCAAGCTCAGGGTCCCACCAAGCTCATCCTCTTAAAGATAACCACATACAAAGTTGTGGTAGAATTGGAACACCAGCCTGGCATCAGGTTCAGCTCCATGATCTTCGAAAACAGGAAAGATATACTGGTCACTATCTGAACCTAGAATCATACGAGATAATAAAAAAAATCTTTGACTCGACCCCATGATGGGAGAGCTCACGGAGGAGGAGCGGGTGTACAAAGACGATGTTACAGGCTTCTCTTGGTCACTGCCAATATATGCTTTTCTGCGTCATCCCCAGGTCACCAAGGCTCAGAGGTTCAGAGTCAGGAAGAAAACCACGCAATATCCAGCCAAGTCCTGATCCATCACAAGGGCCCGTGACCGAAACGCAAAGAAACATATACCACCTTCGGAGAGCTCGGCCTATAGATCTCAGCTGAAACATTGTAGGCCAATGATATTCCTTTCACACAACACGCTAGACAAGCTCCGCATCCAGGGCACTTACCTCCAGTGGACACGCTCCTGTCTGTACTTAGGAATATGGATCGACGAGCGCCTCACCTTTAGGAAACAAGCCGAGTGCGTCCAGAAACGAATTCTACATAGGTTTCGAACATGGTGAATCTCACTCCTGGTGCCAGTCTCAAGGTTATCAGTCTGCACTATATTCAGGCGGTGTGCTCACTTGTCGATTACGGGGCTATTGCTCTGGTGCACGCTAGCCCTACGACCTTGTTACGGCTGAGTGTCATCCAAAACACCACTGCTCGTTCTATGCTGGTTGCACCTATGTGGAGCAACACAGTGAGCCTAAACCATGAGGCCCAGCTTCCTCCTCTTAAGGATAGGATCTGCTGCATCGTCGTCTACAGGGTTGCCAAGACATTTCACTGGCCTGGAAACCTCTGGAAAGCGAGAATCATTGACCGTACGAACCAGAGCCCTTAGGCCTTCCCCACCAGAGGGCTGAAAATGGTATTCTACACTACCCGAAGAAGATTCACTGTGCCCTTGACACACGCTGCACCTGCCATAGGGCTGGAAACGGTACGTCACTTGTTCAAACTCCGACAGTCATTCAGGAGCCAGTGACGGGTCACCAGTATCAGGACTTCGCATAGTAGCAAATGACACAACAAACAGAGGAGGATACAGAGAGACAGGAAGCAATCACAGTGAGAAGCGAACGTTGAGAGACTGGGTCACAGCAACAAGTCACATTTCTCAAATATCAGAGGATTTATGGTATTTTTAAGTTTAACGAGCAGAGATTCCTCTTTTTCGGAACATTCACAACAACATTTTCATTTGCTTTCTCTTAATTTTGTTTTATTACTTGAGAACGGTTTACTCGATCGCCTTCAAGTTTTCTGCACTTGAGTAATGTATCTTGAGTAACATTCATGAGCCTATTTCCATGCGTGGGCGCCATATACACAATGCTACACAGGATATTCCCAAATTTTGTTTCAGAGTGACAGGTGGAGACAAGTTCCTCTGACCGGCTTCAAAATTTCAGCATTCGTGTTTCCTACTTAGAAAGTTGAAATATTTAATGGAGTGTGTTGATGCTATTTTTCCATTCTTAATCTTGCAATGGTATAATAATTTTTTTTTACCTCATTGCGTTATTCTTCCTAGATTCTAGTGAAAAGCTATTGATCCAAGGAACTGGATTTACCTTCTCCTTGCTTAGATCGTATTTGTGTGTCTTCCTATGATAGAAATATAAAAAATTTCAGTGGCATCAATCTTCAAATGGCTGATGTATCATATGCAATGGATGGAACGTTTCATGGGTTTAGGCTGTGTAGGCACAAATATTATTAGATTCTGTGCAGTAACAGGGAAAATTCATCCTGCTGCACTTGTTGCACTTCTCTCTTTCTCTTGTTGGACATCGTCGTGGAAAGAATTCTGATCTAATTTTGTCCGTGAGAACTCATTTCTCCTCTACTCTTGTCATATATACACTATTTTGTGGTAGGATATGATGGCGCTGGTGAGCCGAGTCTTACATCTCGTCCTCTGTGTAACTATGACATTTTTGTCTCTCTCTTCTTTGCCTGACTCTGTACTGCTCATGGATGTTGTCTGCATATCGCAGGTTGGCTAAATGGTCACTACATTTAAGCAAACCTTCTCAACAGTATACATAAAACTGGAAAATCTAAGCTCACTAAATGACTATATCCAGAATATGCTAAATTTAATTATATACTTATGCTTATGTACCAAACTCATTGCAAAACTATTTGTCTAAAAATTAACATTTGAATGTGGATACAGATTTGTATTCATGCGACACACAATGACCTCTTTTTTCAAGTGTCACAAAGTGACCTCATTATTCAGGTGACACACGATATACTCTGGTTTTAAGATATATTTCTTATTTTTTGGCAGTTTTTGTGATTTTTTTCTATTATTCTGAGTCAAGATAGCGAGTTGGGTCACTCCAAGAACATTTCAATAGTGCTGCCATGTTCAGCTTACATAAATGTGAGAGTTACTGCTGAATATTCCACGGAAGCCATAAATACAATTAGCCACACCTGGCAAATTATTTTTGGATTCCTGAAACCTAATCTTGGATCAAATTTCCAAGGTAGCTCATATGAAATTAATAAGCAATGAAATTTCTCCTGGCGCATTTCTCCTACCTGACGGTACCATCAGCACGACTGTGACTATCAACCTCATGGAGGAAGAAATTAGTATTTGCAACAAGGAGATATATAAAATTTATTTTCGTGTCCGCGAGGCTTCAAAAGTAATTAAACTCGACGAAAGGGAATTGCGTTATCAGTCACTCCTCATTCATGGATATTTATTATTATTACTTCTTTCACATATAAATATTTACTGCTACTGATAACTGCACTGAGTCAGTCTAGACGATAACTTCATTTGTATAAA
Organism: Cherax quadricarinatus; assembly: GCF_038502225.1. NCBI lineage: Eukaryota > Metazoa > Arthropoda > Malacostraca > Decapoda > Parastacidae > Cherax > Cherax quadricarinatus. Next base: position 25,809,622 of record NC_091297.1, read on the forward strand.
TGACATGTTTCGTTCTGCTGGGTAAGATTTAAGTCGCAAAACAAGGGAATAACACTGTTTCACTATCCATGATTTGATGTGGTTTTCTGTGGTAATGATGAGAAGCGCGGATCATTGTAGCCATCACCGCCCCGATCACCGCAACAATCATCACACTGAAAACAGTATGGAAGAAGCCGTCGAACACCGCATCGATTGTTGCATCAATTCTCGTATCCATCACCTGCAAGAGATTCAGCGGGAAATGGCGTACAATCTAATCAGTTGTCTTAATGAAAGATTGGAATAAGTTATGGATAAAATTGTACAGTTGTATCTTGGAAGAAAGATATCACTATAAAACGATTAATTACAATTATGGTGAATGCTACACCGAGAAAAATAAACAGAGGTACCTGAGAGCATTCATGCGATAACACATTCGTCTACAGAGGAAAGAGATCTATCGAACGTGTGTGTGCGCGCGCTCACCTGTACTCTCCTATGTGTGATTGCAGGGGTCGATCACAGCTCATGGCCCCACCCTTTCATTGGTCGTGTGTGTGTGTGTGTGAGGAAACGGTTGGGTACTGGAGAAGGAATTGAATGGTAGAATAAGGGATGCGTTAGTTGAGAAAGGGTTGAGTGACGGACCAACAGATGGGGTTGATGAGAAGGTTGTTGTGATGGACGTCACTGTCCGAATGATCAGAAAGTATTTTTAGGAACTTATAAATTTTCTCCCTAAAATATTTATGTATCTATTAACAGGTTACTTTTCTAATGTAGGCCGCTGAAAAATCTTTCCGCCTTTGTCGTTACTGAAATTATCTCTCAGTTTATTGAATGTATGTCGAACTGAAAACTACGCCTCACGCTCTTGTAAAATATTTTCTCAATGTGTAAATTTGTTGCCAGTCTCTGCGGTATTTCAAACGAGTGAATTATGATTTCTCTCTCTCGCTTGCGCTCCGGAGAATAAAATTTCCAGGATTTAATGCATTTCCAATAAATTTGGCTTTTGATTTACTAGAAAAGTCAACAAAAGCTCTCCGCACGTACGCTATCCTTAAATGAAGTTATTAATGCAAAACATTGTTTCACATTAGTGAGTACAAGTGTTGTGTACCGTACACACAAGGCTGTATGATTCATACTGGTATGATGCTTGCTTTCGAATACAATATTAATAATAATCACGTAAAATCCCCAACATGATTACCATGCTGGAACATCCCATTTTCAAGAAATTTACTGGAGACGTTAGGTGGTGTGGGAGGTAGAGAGATATTCCAGTGGTTTGTAGTTGAGGTGATGGGAAAATGTGGCAGTGGTGGGGTGATGGAGTGTTGGGAAGATGTGTGATAGAAAAGGTAGAGGAGTCAGGTAGAGGAGTAGAGGAGTCAGTTTTCAGGAACTTATAAAGCTTCTCTTATTGTAAAGACCGTAAATGATCTGTTGGTTATTTCTTTTACATGTGATTGAAGAACGCTGGAGAGTCTTTCATCTTCAGTGCGTGTTAAATTGTATTACACTGTACTTACTGCTCCACTGATTTCATCGTGCTGTGCACCGTCAGCAGTGTCTCATGCCCTGGTAAAATAATTTCATTACGTGAAAATTTATGAGTAGTTTCTTTAGTACCTTAAACGCGGAAATTAAGAAATGTCTTTGTAACTTGTGCTCCAGAGGTATAAACATGACGAAAGATTAGCATTCCCAATAATTTAAGAGTTTAAAGTCTCTGCGTATTCTTCAGGTGAGCACGTTTACCAGCTGTAAGCGGGGCTGTTAGTGTACAGCAGAATTCCAGTCTATAGAGTACAAATGACTTGAAGAGTATTAACATTGCCTTGGAATCTTTTATTTAGGAAGATTTATATATCCAAACAATATTTTTCTTGTGCAGTTATGATAACAACAGCGTGTGTGCCGCTCAAGTCCAGAGAATGTAGTTGCTGTACTGTCACTAGTGCTTAGACAGTAATACACTGGAGATGCTGGGAGGATGTTGGGGTGGTGAGGAAGTAGGCGTTAGAGTGGTGCGGAGATGTTGAGGGCATGTGAAGATGAAGTAGTGAAGAGATGATGTAGTGGTCTTGGTGTGGTATTGAGATATTGAATTAGTACTGGGGTGGTCTGGGTGATGTTGAAGGGGGGTGTCTGGGTGATAGGGAGAAGTTTGGGTTTTGTAGGAGATACAGGGGTAGTGGAAGAGATGCTTGGATGTTGGGTGGGGGAAATCTTGGGTGGAGGGAAATGTTGGATAGGGGGAGATGGTGGTTGGGGAGATTTTAGGTGGAGGGAGGTGTGGTAGTATGGGCGATGTTGTGTACATCGTATACCTACCCACCTGTTTCATATACCTCCTGCTAGGGGAAATTGTTGGCCTAAGGCCTAGTTTCTGAAGTGCCCACCAGATGGCAGGCACCTATGTCTACCCTCCCTTCCTGACCTCTGTTTCACACTGGTCCTACCTGACCTTGAGGCAATGCATACCCCATAGACTGGCACCTGGCTACATTCAACAGACGGCTTCCTGGTGTACCCATACAACGGAATAAAGCCATATCTAGTCTGTGGATGTATACAACATCCACGCTACCTTTCACAGCATGTATGATCTCCTATCTACAGAATCACATCATTACAGTGGTGACAGCGGTTTTCTCAGCAGCCGTGAGAGAAGTCAAGCCCAAGGGGTAAGGAAAGGTTTTCGTTTCATCCAGTTTTATCGACGCCATCTGCTTGGCTATAACGTTCACAACTCGCTTCAACATTCCGCTATTCGGCAGAGGCATTATCCTGTCCATATTTTTGCTCAAAATTGGACATAGGCGTCACGGCATCATTTCCGGTGTTCACTGGTCACATGCACACCACACCACCACCTCAGACTTCAGTCCGAATCTCTCTGAATGTCGTCAGCCCTTGGCATCTCTGCATCTTCGCCAGCTACAGCAGTGAGAGGCGAGATATTTCGGTGTGTTCTGGCTGCTGTGAGCACTCCAAGTGTGCTTAGCATGGGGTGAGTGATGGCAGTCAGGCCAAGCGGCACCTCGTCACCATACACCTGCTTCCACCTTCACACTGTGTTCAGCTTATTCAGCACGTTTGCTGACCCAGCTGAGCTCTTCACAACGTTTCTCCACGGGTCACACGTGGGACCCGAAACCAGCAGCGTCACCCACCATACCAATATTTACCTTTCCATCTTCCTCACCATCCCAACATTTCTTCACCACTTCAACGTTTCTCCACCACCCCCAGCATCATTATCACCCCAATATCTCCCCACCACCAATATCCACACCACTCCAACATCACCTCAATTACTCCAATATCTTCCCCACCACCCCAACATCTCTCTCAATCACTCCAATATGTCCCTCACTCCCACAGCATCTTACGCATCACACCAAAATCACACACAACATCTAACTTCCCCACCACCTTCCACCACCTTCCACCACCACTCTAATGTCTTCTTCACCCCTGCACCTTCTCCACAAGCACCCAAACATCTCCCCCACCCAACATCTCCCCCATGTAGCTCTAGTTTTTCCCTGTAGCTTTGCCCTGCACATGTGGGCCCTTCTGGCCACTTCAACTACTGAGTCCACCATTGCTCTGTTGTTTTCGTCATATTCTTGTTTTGGTCTCTTGTTATTCAGTGGATGGTTGTGCATCACTGTTATCACCACCTTGGGACCCCCGGTCTGAGGTGCTCCTACTATGTAGTCAGATGCTTCACCTCGGTCCATTCCTCCCATCTCCTCAAAAACTCCACTGGTTTCTGATGAACAATGCAGCTTCTCCTTCCACTATGTTCTCTCTGTCTTTATTGAGGATCTGATAACTAGTCGGGAAGATTGTGTCGTCTATTATCATCTCCTTAAGCTTTGTCTCCGTGAGTGCTATAATGTGTGTGGATGCATCCACTGTTCGTAATCCTCCTAACTCTTATGTGTTATTCCATCTGTGTTGGTGTTCCATACCTTCAGCTTCATTTCCTTTACTATATTCTGGTTTGTAGGTTCTTGGATCTCTGGTCTCTGCCAATGGGTCGGGAGGAGGGTCGGAGTAGGTTAGGGCTATGTAAAGCGTGGTGGAATTTTGTGACAGGCTGCTGTGAGTTGTGCTGTTATTTGTGCTAAGGAGGTGGAAAGTTCGGGTATGAAGTGTAGTTTGTTTTGGGTTATTGTGCTTTGCTGGGAGTTGAGGAGGTTCTCTGGACGCATATGTATGGTGGTCCTGGAGGCTGGGTTTCTATGCCATACATATTTATATATATATATATATAATATATATATATATATATATATATATATATATATATATATATATATATATATATATATATATATTATATATAAATATATATATAGGGAGGTACCGCCTCGAGAACTTTGCTAGGGACATTCATCCTTAGAGAAGACAATAAACGTACCTCAGGGAAAACTCAAGGTTCTCCCCAGAGCTGTTTGAATTTTTTCTTCTCCTACTGCCCACTATAATCTATATTCTATGTAAACTTAATACAGAATACACTGACAGAAAAAAACGTGTATACATTGGTACAATATATCAAAGTTTATGAATTTCCTCCAGCTCCTCCGAAGCCGTATGCGAGCCCATTATGCAGCATGCATTTCCCCTCTGGATGGCCACGCTGAGGCGCTGGAACATGAAAGTGGCTGCCTTTGGGTCCCTGGTGTTGTCGATGGTTACAATAATAATAAATATATATATATGTGTATATATATATATATATATATATATATATATATATATATATATATATATATATAATATATATATATATATATATATATATATATATATATATATATATATATATAATATATATATAATATATATATATATAATATATATTGAAGGATTACTCAGCCCTGTAACAACTTCAGACAGTATTACCAAGGCTGGCTCCTCCTCAGGAAAATTAATGGATAGAAAAATAAATAAAAATTCAAAGATAAACACTTTATTATTTATTAATGCAAAGATAAAACATTGAAATATAAAGGTGTATCCTATTTGAAAGAAAAATTAAATGAAAAAATGACATTTGAATTCAACGATATGTACAGTTATACTGGGGTGTCTGGTTGATGTTGACACCGTCTTGTAGAAATTGTAGCCGTTGCTGATGATGTGGGGAGGGGGGTCACAGGTGTTGGTGACAACCCAACGACTAGTTCTTCACAGAGTCTATAGCCTTGAATAGTCAGTCCAGATGACAGGAACGCAGGTTCTTTACCACTACAAAGATGAGGGGGTAGTATCCTGTACAATTAATCAGGTAGGTAGATCATGAAGTGACGTCCCAAGACCGGTTTCAGTCCGTCTCCTTCAACACTTCTCGTTGGTTGGCAGGTGACCCGATCTGTCATTCCAACCTGGAAAGAGAGACAGGTTACCCACTGCTTAAGAAATCACTCTCCATGATAAGTGTAAGATACTTAAAAAATGTGGTGATTATCTAAAAGCCTCATGTGGAGCTTAAAACTGAAAGGACTAAGTTTATTATTGATCAAAAGTGAAGCTTTCAACCAATATCCACTAGAATAGGAGCAGAGGCTTTTACTTACAGTTGTGCTTTGAGTCGACTTAAGCACACGTTTTCGTAGCTAGGACCCTACCTTAACAGCAGCCGGCAATCAAGCTATCGTTAGCTCGCAATCTGTTGAACGAATATTTGTGTACGCAATAAGGCAAACGAATATTTGTGTACGCAATAATTTCGCAAAAGTCATTCGTCGCTCAACCTCCGGGACGAGGGACGAGCGGACGTGAGCTGAGCCTGCCCTCTGCTGTCAGCCGGTGACAACTTGGTTTACTCAAAATGGCGCAGCAGGCAAGGAGGGTAAACACTGTCGGCATAGAAGTAGTGCGTGGGGCTGTGCATGCCCACTCAGCTCAAGTTTTATTACCTGCCATCATCAGGGACACATACGGCATTGCCAACGAAGAGCTGTATGGTGTAGCCTACGGGGCAGTGAAATTTCAATAAGTGTATACGAGGACATAGTCAGGTTCCAAGATCTTTGTGTACCAGTGAATCCTGCAGTGACGGTAAGGCTACATGATGTGTCCCGCCATTATACGTGGGTGAAGATCAGAAATGTACCCTTTGAGGCTGATGAGGCAGACCTACGTGCCGTCTTCGAGAAGTTTGGGACTGTTCAAATGGTGACATTGGGGAAGTGGAAGGAAGGATCGTATGCTGGGATGCCTGAAGGAAGTTTTTCCCTAAAAATGACATTGAGGCATCCTATTCCTTCCTATATTTTCCTAGAAGACTTCAGGACTCAAGTAATGGTGACTTACGCAGGGCAACGACGTACCTGTCGATTATGCGGTGCCTATGATCACATTGCTGCACAGTGTGTTAAACAACAGGGTACACAGGCGAAGGAGCAGCATAAGGAGGCATCAGAGGACCTTGAGACGTTGAATTTGGCACGACCTGAGTCGGTTTCCTTGAACAAGGCTTGGAGTGTGGAGGTCGAGGAGGCCTTGAGGGAGGAAGAGTGTGTAACTCTTCCAAGAGAGTCAGGCACTGCCGGGCAGGCACCGGAGACCAAAGATGTGGTGTCGCATGGTGAGGACAGGGCCGTGGAGGCTACCATTGATTCAGTCCTCCACGACCTGTTAGGGACCCCAGGAGAGGTCACAGTTGAGGGGCTTGTGGGTGCCCTGGATGCTGCTGGGGTTCCAGGTGGTGAGAGGGGGGGAGGCATGTCAGAGACCCAGGTTGAGGCTGGGTTGCAAATTGGCACGGTGGTGGCGGAAGTGCACGGGGATGGCTTCCGGGTGGAGGCGGGGAGAAAGGCTCGAGTGTCACAGAAGAGAGCGGCAGTGCCCTCGGACGTGGACGATGTGCTCACTCCGGCACAGCGTTCGGGCAAAAAGGTTTGGGCTGAAGTGGTTGAGCATGGACCTGGGGGGTCCAGGGGCAATGGGCATGTGAAAGCAGATCACAGAATGGTGATTGAAGATCAAGGGCGTATAAAGGGGAAGGGGGATAAAGGTGGTGCAATACGTAAAGGAAAACCTCCATTGACAAATTCAAGAGTCTCTCTATAAATGTTAATGGTCTGAAAAATTCTAGGAAGTGTGTATGGTTTCATGAGATGCTCATTAGGTATGGTGTAGATGTAGTGTTTGTGCAAGAGCACAACCACAAGCTGGGTTGTATGTTGATGATTGAGGGGTATACTGTATATACGGCACACTCAACGAGATTGAAAGGTGGAGTGGCTATTTTGGTGAGGGAGGCTAGCCCGTTTACTGTACATCATTGTGAGGAGGGGGTTGAGGGGAGGGTTATAAGAGTGGATGGGACATGGGGAAGAGATAAGATGTCTTTTGTGTGTGTTTATGGTCCGGCGGAGGGGGACAGTCGAGTGAAGAATGAGTTTGTACGTGAAGTGTTGGTGTATCACTTAAGGTCGCTTCCAGCATTAGCTGTGGTGGGAGGGGACTGGAATTGCGTTATACGCCACAAGGATGTGGAACCTAGGGGAGCAGGATATTGTCCGGGGTGGGGTTGGTGGATGTGGAGGGGGGACGGCGTGGGAGGTGCAGCACACCTTTGTGAGGCAGGGGTATGCTGCACGGCTGGACAGGATATACGTGACAAGGAAAGCAGTGGTGCAGAGTGTAAGGGTTTTGGATGTCTTTTTTTCTGATCATAGAGGTGTTTTGGTGGATTTGGGATGGGAGGGTCGGCCGAACAGGTATAAGAGCTATTGGAAATTGAATGTTCGGTTGCTTCAAGATGTTGAGGGGAGGGTCCTATTTGCACAATGGTGGAAAGGCTTATGGGAGGGGATGGAAGTCAATGGGGATGTGTTGAGATGGTGGGATGTGACGGCGAAGACTAGGATTCGAGAGTTCTATGTCCGACAGGGAAGGCATGAGAATCAGTTGGCTTATGGGCTTATTAGGTATCTTGAGGGGCAGTTAAGGGAGTATTATGAGAGAGGAAGGGGGGGATGGGAGCCCCAGTGGCTGACATAGAGGGAGTGAAGGAACGCCTAATGGAAGTGCAAAACGAGAGGTTTGATGCGGCAAGGGTTTTAGGGGGGTTGGAGGAGGTCATGTGGGGTGATAGACCATCGGCGTGTGTCCTGCGAGGGCAGGGGCGCCGGCGCGTTGCAATGGAAATGGTGGGTTTGAGAGTTCTTGAGGACATCGAGGGGTATAGGGAGGGACAAGATATGGTGACGACGGAGGGGATGGGAGGGTATGTTGATGCTTGGCTTAGTGCACATATGAGGAGTGTGGGTGTGAGAGAGGGGGCTTTAAGAGAGACAGGGGGATGGGTGCGGCGTGTGCTGGACAGGGACGACAGGGAACAGTTACAGGGGCCTATTGTGGAGGAAGAGGTGTGGACGGCTTTAATGAGTATGAGCAGGGGTAAGGCGCCGGGGATAGATGGGCTGCCTGCGGAGTTTTACATACAGCACTGGGGAGTATTAAAAGATTTTTTGGTGCAATTATTTAATATCATAAAAGAGAGGGGTGAGTTGGGACCTTTGCAGGCGACAGCGCTAGTAGTTTTGGTGCCAAAGGGTGAAAGTCAGTGCACAGTGAGAGATTACCGGATGATATCACTCATGTGTGCAGACTACAAACTTTTTGCAAAAATTTTGGGAAATCATACAAAGAAGGTCATTGGAAAGGTAATAGTGAGGGGTCAATATGGGATTCTGGGGAGATCAATGTATGAGGGGCATGGGGTTATTAGAAGGTTTATTGAGGGTCCACAAGAGGGGGAACGAGGGGTATTGGCGTTGGATTGGAGAACGGCATATGACAGTGTTGAGAGGGAGGCTCTGTGGAGAATCATGGAGCGGCAGGGGTTCGGGGAGGACATTGTGAATTGGGCACGTACTTTATATCGGGGAGCTGGGATGTGTGTACAGATTAATGGGAGGGTGGGGTTGCATGTGAAAATGGGCAGGGGATTGAGGCAGGGTTGCCCGTTGTCACAAATATTATTTGCATGTTTACAGAATCCGTTTTATAGGGAAGTGGAAAGGCGCATACAGGAGGGGGTAAGGGAGGACATACGAGGTGGGAGTCCCGGTATCATAGGTTATGTTGACGACACAACTGTCCTAGTGAGTGGGAGGGAGGGATTGGAGGGTCTGGAGAGAGTTATAGATGTTTTTGGGATGGCAACAGGTATGGCAGTGAATGTGCATAAATCAAAGCTCATGAGATTGGGTGAATGGGATGGGCGGGAGGGCGGGGGTGGGGGGGGTGAGGTGGTGTGTCGTGGACCGGGTGAAAATTTGTGGAGTTGTGTATATGGGTAATGCTCAGATGGCGAGGGAGAATAATTCAAAGGGTGTGGTAGATAGGGTATTGGGAAGATTGTCAGGATTGAGGCCGACACATCTTACGCTGCACCAGAGGGTCATTGTGGTCAATGTGCTTTTGTACAGCAAAATATGGCATGTGGCAGCTTTGTACCCTTTGGTGTATGGGGATGTCCGGAGATTGTTGAGCAGAGTTTTCCGTTTTATCTGGGGTTCGGGATGCGATTGGTTGAAAAGGGAGGTGGTAACACTTCCGGTGGCCTTGGGAGGGCTGGGGTTAATTCATTTGGAAAGAAGGTTGAAGTGTGTATATGTGAAACATGGGTTGCTAAGGGCTCGGGGGGAAGGGAGTGGAGGGTTGGGGATGCTGCAGGGAGATCTTCGGAGATGGTGGAAGGGACAAGATTTGAGAGATGGTGAGGAGTTGTTGCGTCTATTGATGATGGTCAGAGAGCCGAGAAACATGCGGGTAGGGTCCATGGAGAGGAAGATATGGCCTAGGGTGGTAGTGGCAACGGAAGGAGTGTACCCGATGTACGCATGGGAAGACATTTGGGGTCGATTAAAAGGGTTACACATCCGGCCACGCATGAGGGAGGTAATGCATAAGTTTCTTCACGGAATATTGCCGTCTGGGGTTGTTTTACGAAATAGGCGAATAAGGGAGGGTGGGGAGTGTCAGGTTTGTGGGGTAGATGAATCAGCTTTTCATGTAGTTTATTTTTGTGAAAGCCTAGGGATTGTGCGGGAATGGTTAGGGAAAGTAATCCGGTATGTGGGGGGGGAAAGGGTTGTCGGTTTTGAGAGCGCTCAGTTTAGATGTAGGTGGAGTTGGGGAAAAGGTTCAAAGGGCAGTGGCTTACTTAGTGGGTGATTTTGTGTATATATCATGGGCAATGAGAGACAAAGGGGCGGAGGAACGTAGGATGGCCATAGCAGCATCCTTTTATAGAACAAAGTGTCGCAACAGGGAAATGTATGGTAGGAGGCGGGAGAGGGATTTCTCGGAGGGCTACAGGGACTTTCTTTTGAGGGATTTATGGTCTTTATAAGCGGTCAGGGGCATGAACGGGCTGGCCTTCCCAGGGGGGGGGGGGGAGTTGTGTGCAGAGGACGATTGTGTGAGTGTGTGTGGAATTGTGTGAGGAAAGGATGTTGAGGTGATATTCAATGTGATATTCAATGTAATATGTCTTGGTGTTATTGTGAACACCGATGATTATAATTTATCTAAGGATTCCTTCATGTTTTGTAAGGATGTACATAAGCATGTTAGTATATAAGCATATTTTAACCTGTAATTATACATGTCTACCTATATATGAGCAATGTAACTTGTCATAATAATGAGGCATTCATACCTGTTTTTTAATTAGTGGAACGTTTTGGTATTGTATATAATATAAGATCTTGCCTGGGGTGTTTTTGCTTATATATTGTAACAGATGTTTTTGATCTTGTGTATAACCAGGTGAAACTGGACAGTTTTCACTTGGGGGGGGGTAGGAGTGTAAGTAATCTCTGCAATAGCAGGTCATGTGAAACACATGTCATATTATTTTAGATGTCTAATGTTGTCCATTCTCTGTAGGATGTGATGTATAGATTATCTCCGACAGTGTAAATAATCTGTCTGCAGGAGGGAATAATGTGTAAATTTATTTATTATTGTGGTAGGTTTATGTATATAGCGTGTTTTTAGGGTGATATATATTATAAGACGCTAATTACCATCAATGACTGTTGGTGGTTATGAGTGGTGACGGCAGACACTGTTAATAGGCATGTGGGAGGATGGGTTGAAGTGTCAGCGGTAGTGTCTTAAACCCACCACAGTGCACGATATTATTACCATAGGGTATATGAGGGCAGGGTGGATTGTGTTCTATGGTGGATGTGAGCCATCAGGTTCAGACATTCCTTGTATTATAGTGTCAGCCGTTTAGCTGGCTGGATTGTGTTCATATATTTTGTCATTGAAGTTTTTAATGCTTTTACAAATGTATAAGAGATTTGTCACTGTGTATCTAAGGTGAAAGTGGCACGTTTTCATGGGGGGGGGGAGTGTAAGCTTTACTGGGTAGGTTCTATCGTTGTTTATATGACCACCTTTTCATGTGAAGCACAGTACGTACAAGCGGTGTTTGATTTGAGTGCAGCAGTCAGTTCTGTCATTATATATGTGCTTCTTCAGTACTGTGTAGTCACAGTTGATTATTGTTCACTGCCTGTATCTTGTTACACATTGATTATGTACCCATATATTTTTGTACCTGAGTTTTAAATGAAATATAAAAAAAATTTCGCAAAAGTCATTCTGAATCTAACGAGAAAATATATTTCATTGTGTTTGTTTGTTATTAAATTATTGTAAACTTATCTAAAGCATATTTAGTTGTATTAGGCTAAATTAAATTGTGCTTGATATAATAAGGTTAGGTAGGTTTTCTAGAGTTCTGATACAAAATTATTATTTTTTATATTAACATAAATGGAAAAAATATATCTTTAAACGTATAAGAGAAATTTTTAGAAAGGACTTAATTTTTATTGAGTTCTTGCTAATTGACCAATTTTACCTATTCGGCACGATATATAAATATATATATATATATATGTCGTGCCGAATATGTAAAACTGGTCAATTAGCAAGAACTCATTTAAAATTAAGTCCTTTCTGAAATTTTCTCTTATACGTTTAAAGATATATTTTTTTCATTAATGTTAATGTAAAAATTTTTAATTTTGCACTAAAAGAATCTTAGAAAACTTACCTAACCTTATTATAACAAGATCAATTTATTTTAGCCTAACCCAACTAAATATATTTTGAATAATAATACAATAATTTAGTACTAAACAAACACAATCAAATATTTTTTTTTCGTTAGGTTCAGAATGATTTTGGCGAAATTATTGCATACACAAATTTTCACTTTTCCTATATGGCAAGATGAGCGTTGCTATTTAAGCCAAGATCGCAAGTTCTGCCTATTCGGCACGACATATATATATATATATATATATATATATATATATATATATATATATATATATATATATATATATATATATATATATATATATATATATATATATATATATATATATATATATATATATATATATATATATATATATACATATATATATATTATATGAAGCAAAGTCAAATTCTCCTACACTCCCTCCGACCACAAAAATATTGTTGAAAACATGATAAATTTGATTTGAACCTATTTGAAGTCTCACGTGCTATGGTTTGGAATCGATCAAATGGATCAAGTCACTTAAACGAAAATACAGTTTGTGTCTTGTTAACGAGTTTGTATTTTTATTTTTGTAGAATAAACAATGAAGTGTTACACTAATGAGCTACGTTAAGAATAATGCTATTTGTATTATGTGTTTGTCAGGAAAGAAGATGACTTGAAGCTAATAATAAGTTTTGGATTTTTTTTTATATTTTTATTTAAAACAGAACAAATACAAGAATGTATAAGAGTATTATAAAATTAAAAACTATACTGGATATTACCAAAACCTCTATTACACAATCCCAGTACAGAAAACAAACACTACAGATAATGGCCATATTACAACCATATACACAACCCACAACATATCCTACAAACCCCACCTTTCACAATAATTATTATTGCAAGTGCCGACACACAGCTGACACTTCCTCCCCCCCTAAAATGTTTACATTCACCGTTCTAAGAAACATACCTTAATTATCCTAACATTTAGGATCTGCCCTGACCTCATCAAAAACTTAATGAGTATTTATCAAAAGTTGGTGGTGCATGAACAACAGAACACAATAACATAAAAGTACAGACTAAAACAGATATGAACATTACATTCCTATACACATACACCTTTATCAGCAGAAGAAAATACACCAACAATATATAATATCAATATTAATGTAACAAATGAAAGCCAAAATTTTTATAACATTGCATAACGTGAAGTTCACGCTTAAAATGCAAGAAAATACACCACATGCAACATTATCAGCAAAATACCAAGATATGTAAATATTTCAAAAGAATCCAAGACTATGACATGAATTAGTTATCTAAAAGGTTCATCTTGATTTTAGTAAGATAAAAACACCATACCAAATACCTTATTAACATCTAACACGCCACATACAAACATACCACAACTTAACACTCATTCCACGAAGCTAGACTTTCACCGTGCCTTCTATCACGTGCCTAACCAGTATTACATACAAATAAATATACAATGAATATTAATTTAGGTTACTAATCCCTATACACACATGAATACATAATAAGTAATTAATCAAAACTGATGCAGGAACACGTTACAAAAATTGCAAAACCTCAATGTTTCAAGGATCAAAGTGATAGGAATACCTTCTAAAGAAAAGTTCAAATTCACTTGCAAGACCAGTACAAACAGGAGATAATTCACAACCAAAGAAAATATTCATGTTATAAATTTTATATGTTATACATTAATGAAAGTTATATATTTAAACTGTCATTTATACCTTCCCCAACAAGGGAACTAAACAAAATAGATCTTTCACACAATCACATCCAGTTCCACACGTGTACCTCCAGTCACACCCATCCACCCGTCACTTCACCCCAAAGGAGGTCAGCCCGTTGAAAACCCCTGACTCCCCCCCCTCCTTTACCAACATACTCACCCCGGCAGTTAAAACCCGTTATAACGCCAATAAATTCCCAATTGTTAGTCCTCTATAACCTTCAGAAAAAACCTCATCCCACCTTTTCCCATATATGTCTCTATTGCGACACAAAGTACGATGAAACTTCGCCGCCAAAACCCTTCTCAGCACTTCCCCACCCTCCTTTTCCTCATACCCCACAAAACATATATGTAGTCCACAATTATGTATGCTAAACCCCTTGCCACACCCTCATCCATCCCACTCACATCAAGACTCAACGCTCGCAATACCGACACACTATGACCCCACCCTTGCCACTACCCTACTCATCCATACCCTGATGCACTCCAGACCTTCACAAAAATAGACAACATGAAGCGCAGTCTCTTCCTCACTGCATCTGCTACAACCCCCACCCTCGATGACTCTCCTATCTCGGAGCATCGCTCCCGATGGCAAAATACCATGTAGGAAACGATACCTAACCTCACGCGCCCTAGGTCGTATCCTTAAATTACTAAATCTTTGCCATATTACATCCCATGCATACATGGGGTATATCCCTTCAACCGGCACCACTACACATCCCTCTAACAATTTACATAAAGTTCCGACCTTACTTTTCCCGGTTCCCTGGCTAACACTAAGGCGCATAACACTTTTTCACATTCCTTCATTTCCGCTCCTCCATACCATTTCCGTAGGTGATCATGTACCTTATCTAGCTGCCCCCCCTTCCATCCACCTGCACGCATCACTTCCCTCTTAATGAACACACATTTCACGCGCTTTCTCAAGTCCAACAAACCCAACCCTCCCTTACATACCGGCAATGTCACTACCTCCCTTCGCAACCAGTTGCACCCTGAACCCCACAAGCATTTGAACACAATGCTAAGAATACTCGTGATCGCCGTTCCTGTTAACGGCAACACTGCCGAAACAAACCAGACTTTACTATATAGTAATACATTGATGACAATTGCTCGTTGCCTAAGGGTTAAATGGTGAGGTCGCAGCATTCCCAAACATCTCTCCTTGCAGCACTCGGGTCAGCCTCATATATGACACCACAGATTTTCAGACTCCCAGTCTGACGCTGCACGACATCACATCCCCATTCTAATCTCTCTGCCCATTCTCCCAGCCCCATTATCATTGACTTCTCCAGATTTACCTTCATCCCAGTAGCTCTCCCAAACATGTGTACAATTTCCCCCAAAAGTCCTAACAGTGTCTCCTCACTCACCAGAATAGTAGTATTATCAACATAGCCCACCAAACCAGGCCAAGGTTCACCATCCCCCCCCAGTCCTTAGACGATCTTCCACCATCCTATAAAAAGGATCCTGAACACATGCAAACAATAGTTGTGATAATGGACATCCCTGCCAAAGACCCCGCTCCATGTTGACTCGCTCCCCCACACACCCATTGATTTGCACCCTTACCTTCGCTACTGAGTACAACGTATCCACCCACCCCACTATTTCTTCACCAAACCCCTGTCTGAGGAGAATATCCCTCAAAGCCCTTCTTTCCACCCTGTCATAAGCCCCTTGCCAATCCAATGCCAACAACTCCCCTCTTACCCTTTCCATGTTCTCCAGGAACCTCTTTATGATCCCGTGGCCCTCGACCATTGACCTACCTGGCAACCCAAAATGAGACTCAAACACGACCCTCCCCACAACACATTTAAGCCTATTCCCAAGAATTTTCGCAAACAGTTTATAATCAGCACAAAACAACGAAATGAACGGTAATCCCGAAGGGTACTCTGCTTTTTACCCTTCGGGACCAACACCACCACCACCACCGCCATTGCCTGAGATTCTCCCATCTTACCTCCGTCTTTCATGGAATTCATTAACCTTACTATGAAACCCCTTAGCAGACCCCAGTGTTGTACATAAAATTCGCTTGGTAAACCATCTATCCCGGGTGCCTTTCTCTTCCTCATGTCCATAAGGGCTCTCCATATTTCCTCCTCCTCAATGACCCCACCCAGTGCCTCCCGATCACTCCTCCCCAGTTTGCACGGCACATATTCACATACCTGCCCAAGAACCTCGCCATCCACCCCACTACTTTTCCCGTATTCCTCAAACCATCTATCAGTATACGCACTCATCCCCATTGTTTCCCGTAATACCTGACCCTCTCTAAAACCCCCCACCGAAGAAATGACTTGCAATCCCGGTATTGTAGTCATTTGCTGTCTTACCTTCTGTCCTTGCAGCACACATGCCGATGGCTTGTCGCCCCAGAGTACTTCGTCCAACCCCACTTGTACCCGTACCGCTGCAAAACACTCTTCTTGCAAAGTCCTTATCCTGTCCTTCAACATTTGTATATCCTCCACTGGGTAAACCCCGGCCACCGCCCCCCCCCCTGTGTAACAATCCCGTAATCTAGATTCGAAATAATTTGACAAACCATACCGCACTTGATTAATCCGTTTGCCCTCCCTCACATAGAATTGACGTATTCTTACCTTAGCCACACTATCCCACCATCCAACCACATCATCCTCAGTCCTTCGCTCTGCACAGAGCTGTTCCCAAAATACTTCAAAACCTTCCCATCCTACGAGCCAAAGCTTCCCACCCCACCTCCACTATTACCGCCCTATGATCTGATGACACCATCTCAATAGTTTTAAAAGACTCTACTAAAACCCTCTGAGATAAATATATCCTGTCCAAACGAGCCGCGTATCCCTGCCTTATAAAAGTATGTTCCACCTCCCACAGACCTCCCCCAAAAGCATCACGTAACTGAAGATCTCTAAGCAGACCCCCTAAGACTGAGGAAAAATATCCCGCTCCTCTGGGTTCCACATCTGCCCTCTTAACCACACAATTCCAATCCCCACCCCACAATCATCACAGACGGTAACGTGCGTAGGAAATACACAAGTTCCTCCTGCACAAAATCCATCTTCACTTTAACATCACTTTCTGCTGGGGCATACACACACACAAACGCCACTCTCTCTCCCATCCACCATCCTTCCACACATAATACTCTCCCCCCTCCCCCCCTCTTTCCTGTGCAACACAAACGGGCTCGCTTCCCTGATCAACACACCCACTCCTCCTTTTAAACGCTCAGACGGCAACATATGAGCCTGGAGCCCAGGCACCAATAATTCACGACCAAGTTTAAAATTATGTTCCTGTACAAAAGCCACGTCAACCTTGTATCTATTCAAAAACATCAGGAAGCACTCACGTTTTACACCATCACACAGATCATTAATATTTATAGTTACACACCTGAGGCCGGTTTAAGGTTTCCCTCTCCGCCTCATTTCAAGACTTCCCTTTCTTACCATTCCCCTGGGCATTGCCTTTGCCACGTACTCCACCCTCCTTCCCAACCATCCCCCCCTTTCTGTCCTGGCCCTCTCTTAGAGTCACTCTGGGTACCATAACTCCATGCCTTTTTCCCCGGCCTTTGCGCCAATCTGACGCCGACGCCCTTTTCCTCGTTGCTCCCTCCGTCTCCATATCTGTGTCCTGGGAGTCCTCACAATGGACTTCCACCTCTACCACCCTGAAGTCACCTCCATGTCC
Organism: Cherax quadricarinatus; assembly: GCF_038502225.1. Classification (NCBI taxonomy): domain Eukaryota; kingdom Metazoa; phylum Arthropoda; class Malacostraca; order Decapoda; family Parastacidae; genus Cherax; species Cherax quadricarinatus. Next base: position 25,827,213 of record NC_091297.1, read on the forward strand.
TTCCATGTCACTCGCACTGTTCATCATAGGTGTCACCTGGTCCTCCCTCCTCCCGCACACACCTCCTTCTGCCAGGATCCCAGGTTCCTGCTCACTGTGACTCTCCACCTCGTAGACTGTAACATAGCCTGTAACACCGTCTCCAACTCCTCCTCGATAGCTTTCACTTCTGCGCCCACTTGCACCTCCTCACTCGACAACTGTACTGCCAATGGGCTGGATGATTCATGAATCACCACGTCCCCTTCAGATTCCACAGGAGGATCCACCACCTCTTCACTCCTCATGCGACCATGCCCTCCTCCTTGCCTTCGTTCTTCCTCAGGCATCGTTGTCTCATGCGCCGGTGCTCCGCCTCTTGCCGGCCCAGAAGCCATATTCCGCTTGCCACAATCCGCCGCCATATGGTCATATTCGCCACACAGTCGGCACGTTCGCCTCTGCCCAGCATTCGCCACCATTACCTGGGTTTTAAACTCCTCGAGATATACATACGAGGGTATAGGATGTCTCAGCGTCATCTTGAGATTGAAAGTACCCTCAGGAAATCCAGCATACGCTCCTTTTACCCATTTTCCAGGTTGGGCTAGATGTACAGTCCCATATCTTTCAAAAACACTTCTGATATCTACTTCATCAGCCTCAAAAGGCACGTTGCGGAGCTTGACCCACGAATAATGTCTTGATAAATCCGTCAACCTTACCCTCACTGCCGGTGTTACATTAATGCTGACATCTTGATAACGATCCACCAATGCCTCGCACACTTGAGCTGTTAACACTTTCACGAAGATTCTATAAACACCATTTAGTGCCACTCCATATAAATCCTCGTCTCTGATGCCGTATGTTTCTCTTATAATTTTGGGCAATAGTACCTCGACTGAGTAGGCGTTAAAGCCCCACTAATGAGTTCAATGCCCACAGTATTCACTCTCCGGCGCACACCTAGCGCCATATTGTTTTCCGAGTAGCTCGTCTGGGTAAACAGAAGAGGGGTGCAAAGCACGACCGCACTCTACCTCATCCAGGCAGTGAATGTATAAGTTTTGGATTCATATAATTGAATTACTCTCCCTTTTCATGGATCAATCCTCATGACCTCTAATCTTGCTATTACCTGGATGATGTTTGACCATTACGAGTTTACAGCTTTTCCCCTGAATCTAAGAATTAAAATTTCAAATATCTCACACCGTCTATTAAGGATAAGAGTTAAGATTAGGGCTAATAATTGTTAAAGTGTTGTTTTCAAGGCCTTGACCGTCTTGTGGTATTAGAGGCGCCAGAACCAGGTGGGGATCTTATGCTGGACCAAGTAAAGAGTATCCAGAACTATGATAATGTATTAACAACTACCATTTGACTCTCTCCCTGCCTTTCTTCTCCCCCTCCTCACCTCTAACGTCTTTTTTACACAGGGGTTGACAAGGTTAGGTTAAGGATCCCTAGCTTTATTGACAAGCTATTGACAGGTTAAGGATTCCTAACTTTATTGACAAGCTGAGAGCTGTTACCTACATCATCTCATTTGAAAGCATTTTTATTTTTATGAAACATGTAAGTAGGGAACAGGATGAAGTTGGAGCCATCTGTGGGCCAGCATTTTCATTTGATCAACTGACTTTATCTCGTTGACATCATAATGCTGTACGAATGTGTGTCCGTCTCTCTCTTTCTATTGTTCTGTCAAAATGTTGTTCAAATAAAATTAAAAAGTGTGGCACAATATACTGTCGATTTTTTTAAAGGGCCAAAAAAATGCTTTGTCAATTAATGGCCTTCCTGACTTTCAGGGTTAATGAGAAGTTTCCGTGAGTGGCCTCTCAGCTGTCACCTCCCACTCTTCCTCCTCCCTCTCCATATACACCTCTTCACCTACTGCTATTCTCCTTCTTTCTCCTCCTCCTTCCTCTCCTACTCTTCTTCCTCTAAAATACTCATCTCCCTCATAAATACATTCAAACATGCACACACACACACACACACTGAGCTGAGTCTCGACCCCTGCAACCACAATTAGGTGAGGTGAGTACACACACACATGCATGCATAAGTACACGCATTTATATTTTTTTACAATTTACTGCATTAGAATTTTGAGGCCACCTTGCTTTAATCCCTTTGTATTCAGGAAGGGGTTACATTTCTCGAATCGTGCAACTACCGCAACACATCAAGTGGTCTCACTTAATTCTAGCAGGTCACTGCAAAAGAAAACGAGATGTGCGGAAGACACTAAATGTTGACGCTGGTGGCCTAAGCTGTCTGAGTGTCAGCTGCTTATCTTGCAGTGTCTAGCCTCCGGGCTACTAACATGGGAGCTTCTAATATGAAGTTCCGATAAATACCGCCAGTCTACGTTTTCGCCATTATCTTATATATATATATATCTATATATATATATATATATATATATATATATATCTATATATATATATATATATATATATATATAATGTATATATTATCGTACCCACGAACAAGTGGTATTGATCAATAACAACACTGCGATTAGCCAAGGAGTCCAACTCATGCTGCTTTGGTCTCCCTCGTGGTGGGTGAAAATTCATGACGCCTTAATCCACGGGACCACACAATCCTTAAAGGTAGCGCATCCAGCAGAGGTGGATGTTGTACCCGCTACCCAAGGACTTACGTTGGTGTGGATGCCTCTAGGCTAATTTCATTCTACTCCCTGTTTGGTGTACTAGTATATTGCATATATATATATATATATAATATATATATATATATATATATATATATATATATATATATATATATATATGTATATATATATATATATATATATATATATATATATATATATATATATATATATATATGTCGTGCCTAATAGTTAAAACTGGTCAATTAGCAAGAACTCATTTAAAATTAAGTCCTTTCTAAAAATTTCTCTTATACGTTTAAAGATACATTTTTTTTCATTAATGTTAATGTAAAAATTTTTAATTTTGCAACAAAAGAATCTTAGAAAACTTACCTAGCCTTATAACAAGAGCAATTTATTTTAGCCTAATCCTACTAAATATATTT